>NC_137045.1:7028719-7218719 GCF_032717465.1 Coenobita brevimanus
AGCTTAGGCTATTATTAACTTCACCCTTTCCTCTACATCCAACTATAATGGTTATCAACTTCACCATATCCTTTACTTCTAACTTAGAGTATCATGAACTTCACCCTTTCCCCTGCTTGTAACTTCAACCCTTCCTTTACTTCTGACAAAGTATCATCAACTTCACCCTTACCTTTACTTAAAACTTCATCCATTCCTTTACTTCTTTACTTCTGACTTAAGGTATCAAAGCTTCACTATTTCCTTAGCTTGTAACTTCATCCCTTCCTTTACTTTACTTCAAAACAACCATCGCCTTCAACACATACCGACACTGTTTCTCCACTGTACCTTTCCCTTCCTCTTCTTTTACCTCTTATGAAGGAATTATACTTTACATCTTACCTTAAATTGCTGTTACCACTAATATATACCAATAGAGCCTCCATCATCAACTGCCCTTTGTCCCTTCTTTCAGCCTTCTTGTCTTCCCCTCAGAGTCTTTCTTTCACCTCTCCTCTCTTCGTCTATTCTCTCTGGTTCCCATGCACCCAACCTCCCTCTCCCCAACCCACCCCCAACTACCTCTTGTCCCTTCTTCTCTCACTCTTCCCCTCAAGCTCCCTCTTTCACCGCTCCCCTCTCCCCCTCAAGCTCCTTCACTCACCCCTCTCGTCCCCAACTCTCCTCAGCTCCAACGCACCCAGTATTCCCCCGTGGCATCCTACTCCCACCTACAGCATACACTAATAAAACCTATACAACCTCTTTTCTTTCTCTCCTCCCCTCTTCCCCTCAGCCTTCCTCTCTCATCCCCCACTCTTCCCCTACCTCCTTAGCTCCCACGCACCCAGGATCCCCCTGCTCCCAATCCCACCCCCACCACAAGCCTCCTCACGCCCCTGTAAAACTGTGAATCAACAAGAACGGACTGTCACCTGCCTACTTCTCACTCTCGCCTGTCCTTTGATCGTTCCCGTCTGGAGCGATATTTATAAAGTTTTCTATCTAATATTTACCACAAAGTTTCCTTACTAGTTAAATATTAATAAAAAATCACTTTACTTTTCGCCAACATCACCTACCGATCAGTCTGCCTGCCTTTGTCTGTCTGTCTGTCTATCCGTTATATTAATTGTCTGTCAGTCTGTTTGTCCGTGTATGTCAGTTCATCTCTTCATCTGTCTGTCTGTCTGTCTATCTATCTCGATGGTATACTCTCATCGCTATGACCTTTTCGTAGCATCCTTAAAACATCTCTCTCTCTCTCTCTCTCTCTCTCTCTCACACACACACACACACACACACACACACACACACGCTTAGAAGAGTTTGTAAATGTGACCCCTGGGGACAGATTAATAGAACTGTGGCTTATATTTGCTCGGTATCTCAGTCCACTAGAATTTCACAGTACTTGTCCGTGTGTAGGTCCTCATTATGCAGGTGTGGGGTGAAATTTTACCTGGGTTCACAGCGTGCCAAACCGTGAACGTGATTAATTTCATTCTCTCCGGTCTCTTCACCCAGCCTCAAAAACTGTTCAGGTACTTTTAAAATACAGAAAAAGAAGAGTGTTTTTGTACGGGCTTCATAAAAAACTGAAATTAGCGCAACACAAACCTATGAGCATAATTAATGATACGAAGAGGCTACCGTATACTAAATAAGAAATGGATACTAGGATTAAGGTCAGTAATTCGGTGTGCTGTGACCTGACCTGACCTGAGACGGGAGGAGGGGGGGAGAGGGAGGAGGGAGAGGCGGGAGTGTGAGAGAGATGGGAGAGCATACGGGAGGGAGGTAGAGAGGAGGGGAGGGGGACTGGGTGAATGGTGACGGGAGATAGGCTATCGCGTAGGGGAAGGAGGGGCGGAAAAAGAGAGGAGACAAGAAATATTTCAACCAAATTTATTTATGTACCGGTAATTATCTGTTCACGTATTTATTCCATTAGTGTCCAAATCCCTTATTTATTATTTACTTATCTACTTCCATATTCATTCACTGAGCCGCATGGGAACCTCTAGATTCGATGGTATAAAATGTACCGCATCAGCCATTAATTCAGGTGTAATCACAGAATGCAGATTATCTTGTGTTGATTTTCTAAAGGCGTTGGATATGCAGTTTCATACCATCTCATCACCATAGAGCATTTACCCTAACTAGACAGAGATCCCTTACCCCTTTCACCTCAGTTGATGGTCATGTATAGTCGGATCGGATGTTAAATCTGACTACAAACCAAGCAAGTCATTCCTACCCCATAAGCTCATATTTCATACATTCAAGACTTATTTAGTATATATATGGGAGTGATTCAGTTCCCTCAGATGAAAACAAACTGCCTATAGTTACCATTATTTTTTTTTAAACTTTATTCTAATCATGACCAACGATTTTATTCAGACCGAGATTCTTTTCCCTCGGGGGGAGGGGGGGATGATATATCCTTCAGCAATTCCTTCACTACAAGAGGTCTTCTTAAGCTTGAGTAAAACCGTCTAGATAGCAACAATATACTTAGTTCCTTCGACCCAAAGACGTCAGCTTAATCGTATTTTTGCTGTAACAAGACGATTTTATTCAGCTTAGGATATGCTTCTCGAACTGGAGGGGTTTGCTTCAGCCATCACTTTTGCTTTTACTACCCAAGGCCTCTCCTAAGCTGAACAAAATCGTCTGGAGGCAGCAAGAATAAGCAATAAAAAGAACATCAAGGAGTCCAAGGGGTTAATTATGTCTCTCGGCGTCAAAAGATCGTATCAGGTGACTTCGGGATTTAGACCACCACTGTACTGATTATTAAAGTCGTGTAATTATACCTGACAGCCATTTGTGCTCCATTTCGGCCCATTACCTGTTATTTATGGCAAGAATAAGGTAATACTAGAACAATACAATATTTCCTTAATATTTTCTAATAGTTAACAGCACACTTCACTATCCGTCTCAGTATTCAATAAGGAGGCATAGTTGTTTTCTGCTGAGAGAGAGAGAGAGAGAGAGAGAGAGAGAGACAGACAGATTGTGGGTGACGTTGGGAAAGGTCTGAATTCGCGAAAGGGGACTCGCTGGTTAAAGAAGGATTAGTAAACAAACAGAAGCAGAGAACCCGTACATACATCCCTACATCCCTGCATACATGTACATACATACACTTCATATTTACATACATCCTACATACATACATACACACTAATAGACAAGCATACATACATTCATATACCTTAATCTTAATACATAAAAACATACATACAAACATACATAAATTCTAAACACACACACACACACACACACACACACACACACACGGGACCTGAAAGCAAGTGAGCCGTGGGGGGCAGGGAACACCACTCTACTGTATGTCATTGGGGAAGTGACCCACCCCCACCCAGTACTTCAAGCATGGGGACAGGTGTGCAAGGCCTGAGAAGTGTAAGATGAGAAGGGTATGTGGAAACTGTGCTGGAGTGGCTGATTCTGTGTGTGTGTGTGTGTGTGTGTGTGTGTGTGTGTGTGTGTGTGTGTGTGTGTGTGTGTGTGTGTGTGTGAGAGAGAGAGAGAGAGACAGAATGAAAGTCGACATGCTAAATCACATGGAAGGACATACTACTGTCTCTCTTGAGTATTTCCCCCTTACCTAACTTATATAAAACCATCCTATATTACCGAAAACAGAAATACAAAAATTAGAGATAAATAAATATAAAACACAAATAAGGATGCTCTACGCCTTTACAACAAACACAATACTCCTCTCAATAAAATCATGGGGCGGAATCGGTAATAAAAATAATGATAACAAAGATATAAATGTGGCCGTAACAGCGAAGGGACCAAAAGCGGTGATAAGGGTAGTGTTGTTTGTTATCCTTGGCGTTATCTAGGTTGCAGATAAGAGTTGTTATTGGCTTATCGGCAGGGTCTGTTGACAAGTGAACTCCTGAAGCCTCTCTCTGTGTCTGTCAAAGCTTCGCAGTCTGTCAGTCCAGGGGTTGAAAGGTTACATGTGGCCAGAAAGCACTTGAGGCAGTTTTTATCTTTGGTCTTTGATGAAAAAAAAAAATGTAACTAAGTAATGTCATGTCGAAGGCCAGGAAATAATAATAATAATAATAATAATAATAATAGTAATAATAATAATAATAATAATAATAATAATAATAATGATGATGATGATGATGATGATGATGATGATGATGACGATGATGATGCTAATGATGATGATGATGATGATGACAATAATAATAATAATAATAATAATAATAATAATAATAACAATAATGCAATGTAGCCACACTTTTGATGACGGAAAGTACCCTAATTTGACTATGCGAAAAACGGCCTTTGGATATATCAGAAATTAGGCGATTTTTTGTGCTTTTTTTTTTTTATGCATCCAACTCAGGGCTTAGAATCCGTTCCCTAAGGCCCAGCAATCCTCCTTTGTGCCACGAACCTCGGACTGAAAGGGGTAGATAAGGCAGCTAGACCCTTAAGAAGCTATTTTTTGGCTAGGAAAAAATTAGGTTGAAGAGGCTGGGTTTTGGTAGTTCGAACTCGTTTTTCCTTTTTTTTAATTAATTTGAGTTATTGTACTCGTATTAGCCTCGAGGGGTAAAGGTCAATGCAAATTTTAATAAGGAAAAAATGCATTGTCAAGCCTTGGAATTCCCAGTGCCCGTGGCCAGCTGCACGCTTGATCAGTCCAGTATTTTGGTATGGATGAAATGGTGCTAAGAACTACTAATAACATGAAGCTAAGAAAGATCATGAGTGAGCAGATAAAACATATACTTCAGTTAAGTAATACGAAGCAAAGAACAACATGAATAATATAACAAGCAGACACGCTTGTGATAATAAGAGAGAGAGAGAGAGAGAGAGAGAGAGAGAGAAATGCAGCGTTAAATCCAAATCCACTGGAACCTTCCGTACCATGACGTCTATTCTATTTTGCTTCGGAGAATTTTATGAATCTTGAGAAAAATACCTCACAGCGAAGGGGGGGGATTAAGACATCCTTCATTAATATCTCAAGCAACAAATGTCTTTCTTGAGATTAATAAAATAGTCGCGGTAATAACAACAGGGAAATCACCGTCATGACAGAGTTAAAAGCCTTCTTATCTTGTTTTTAAAAAATACAGCAAGAGATGCCATAAACAACATACTGAATTGCAGTCGAATGGATCGCTATAAACATTCAGTTACAGGCTTTAATAAAATTGTGATATGTAACTAGAACCGAAGCCCATTTTTAAAGAATTATACGTTGATCATAATAAGGATACGTATCGTATTACTGATATGTTAAAAAAAAAAAAAGTAATGTTAATACAACACTCATAAGATAAAAAAAAATAATTTATACTGGAGTTACAAGCCTCCAGTTCGTTTACAGGAAGTTGTCATCAGCACACCATACAAAGAACATTCATATTATCTCACTTGTTTCATCACCACGCTACCGGGACAGATCTCTCACCTAAGTTCAATAAATCAATAAATACGTAGGAGGAAGAGACAAAGCACTCCCCCCCCAAAAAAAAAAAAAAAAAAATCGAAATTTCATCGCCCAGAAGAGATAAATGAAAAAAGCGCGAAATTAAAGACAACGACGAACCGGCCACAAAGACGATGGCTATTATGTTATGCCTCGCGACTCCACGCAGGTCAGGAAAGAAGTCAATGGGTTTCTGCCACGACCCCCTCAGAACACACCCCGCGTAAGTCCTTTTACATCCAGGTTCCCAATTGTGCTCCTGGGTGAACACGGACGAGGGGAAAACAAACTGAATCCACTAGTCTGACCGGCGCGAGATTCAAACTCAAGGTCGGAGGAACTGAAGTAATCTTAAAGCGAACGAAATAAAAAGGAAATGTTAGTGCTATGGCTGCTGTTGAACTGGATGTCGTTGTTTTGTTTGTAATCGTTCGTCTTAGTTTCCTGTTTATTGTTCTCTCTGTGTTTTTCTGAGCCTCTGTTGTTTATTAAGATGGCTCTGACTCACACTGCTATTATGGTTATTGCTGTTTGTCTCCTTACATTTTTTACTTTTCTACTACTATCTACTACTACTACTACTCATTATTATTATTAGTATTAGTATTATTAGTATTATTATTGTCACTGTTGTTGTTGTGGTGGTGGTGTAGTTATTGCTGTTGCTGTTATTGCTTTTGTTATTGTTGTTGTGTACGATCAGCCTCTTCCACGCCTGGCCTGTCTAGCGGGTCCAATGGCACTGCTTATCTTTGGCACCAGGACACCTACACCTCACCACACTACACCCTGCCCTCCCACCCTCACATTACACCCTGCCCTCCCATCCTCACACTTCACCCTGCCCTCCCACCCTCACACTACACCCTGCCATGACTCCCTATTACCACACCCTCATGATACACCCTCACATTTCACCTAGACGTCACACCCTGTCCTCGCACCATCACACCACACTCTGACTTCTCACTATCACCCTATAGTCTGATACTACACCCTCACACTACTTCACACCCTCATACCACTACCTGACACACCATCACACCCTACCATATCGCCCTCACACCACTCCTTGGCACCGCACTGATACTACATCCTGACACCAAGCACCACCACCATACCTATACCCTGTTCACATCACCCCCATACTAAGACCCTTTACACCTTAATGCTGTCTAACACATACCATAAAGGCTACTCTTCCTCTCTGATTCTTATCCACGTTGACCATTTACTGAAGCATACTAAACACACTGATATCGTTGGCCAAGTGGAAAATAATAGGGACATCTTGGACTTCAACCACATACTGAGTGCATAAATGTCATCAGAAGTAACTCTATCTAGGCTAATGTTAAGAGCTGATCTCGTAACTCTCTTATCGCAACCATTAAGGAGAGTAGTGTTTATGCAAAGGGAATACTGCGCTGTGAATGGGCTACTGTCCTATTCATACAGTACTGTCAATAGTGTGCAGTGATTCCTTTTAGCTTTTTAAATTACATGGAAACAAGTTTGTTCTTCCCAAATCCAAAATACATCTTGGTGAAAATTATTATTACTACTGTTATTTTCTGTCAGCTAGTACTATAAGACTGCTCCTTAAGTAAATGTAGATGTGACGCCTCGACAACCCATTTACTTCACCAAAAACTTCTTTCATATGGAAAAGGAACCATCTACACGGGATAAATGACTAATTTCGGCCATACCCTACACCACTACTTCGCACTGTCACTCTGCATACTTATCACAGCTTGCACAAATCACCGCTACACCCAGTTGCACACTCCTCTTATCACCACTACACTAAGCCCTACACTCAGTGCCCATTACTACACTATCTTCCACTCTGCCCACTCATCACGGCACTCTGTCACTGCTATGTCTTTTAACTCTAGTTCTAGCCGACTGACACACCACCGTACACTGTTCTCAATGCACAACATTTTTTGCACACTGTTCTAAATCCCACATTTCCCGTTTCACACTCACTACATTTAGTTAGTTCGCTACATCCAGCTACACAATCACTGCCCACCGGTACACCTTGCTTCACACTCATTCACTCAGCAGACCCTCTCCACGCTCACTCACTCACTACACTTCCTTCCACACTCGCTGTCCCTTGTTGCACACTTCTCACGTATCGCTGCACCCTGCTTCACAACAGCTACACACCACTCCACCTTGCTTCACACACACTCAGCATCCCTTGTTCCACACTCCTCACATATCGCGACACCCTGTTCCATATTCACTCCACACCATTACCCCTTTCTCCACACTCACTCTCTCACTACAGCCTCTTCCACACCCACTGTCCCTCGTTCCGTACTCCTCACTTATCGTTCCACCCTGTTCCACTATCATTATACGCCTGCTCAACGTGTTTCACCAATACCACACGCCACTACACCCTCCTCCACACTCACTAACACCTTGCGCCACTTTTATACACACCAGTGCCACCCTACATCACCACTCTTACACCACCACACCCTGTACGACCCCACTACCCCATCTTCCACATTACCCCAACTTCACCACCTCCTCCACATTCCTCAGCCGTCCCCATCACACCATCACCCCGACTACTCCCCTCAGCTCCCCACTTGGCCGTTTTGATGTGTCGGTCCGTGGCTAGTGAACGAGGGAGTAGGGTAATTAAGAGCTGGTTGTCCCACTATCACAGGCGATAACTACACGGCCAGGGGTATGTCCCATGTGTTGACTACCGTGCTGGTGATTCACCCGTGCGCATAAGTAAAAAATAGATAAATAAAGAAAATATAACACAACATCACCATCCCAACGCTGTCTCCCACATATTTTAATCCCTTCAGCGCGATGATGCTCTTTTCTACCTCCATCTTGCTTGCCGCCACAGATAATTTTATGCCGCGTAGAAAAGGCCGTTCGTAGTGAGATGGTTAGAGACAGCCCCCATTAGCCCCGAGACCACAAGAGTTTCTTTTACGAAGATTAACCGAATCGTTTGGACAGGAGAATTAAAAAAAAAAATGATGTCCTCGGAATGAAGGCGATTTATGTATTAAATATGGAATTTCACAATGAAAACTGGATGAATGATACAGAAGACAGCTAAATAATAATAATAATAATAATAATAATTTTCTGTAATCATCCAGAAGATAATCAACTCTGCTGTAAACCACATCGATTTTTAATATGGCACGTGAATTACAAAGCAGCAGTCACCAAAGTCCCTGAGCCAGGATTCACCAACAAAGGAATGATTAGCCCCCTGTTTTAACACTTACTCCTGCAGGAAAGACAAGGAAAGGAGAATGCAGACTCTTACCCTACCTCTTGTCCGTACTGCAAAAATAAGTAAGTCACTCCTGGGAATTATTCGTAAGTGTTGCCCAGGACTTACGATCGATCAATTCCCAGCCGTAACTAAGATCATTCTCAACCATATACGATCGATTCTTGTAGTATGTTTGATTTCTTTCTGCAGGGAGAACTAAGGACGCGGGGAAATTATGTAATCTCCTTATCCTTGTTCTACCTGCTGAATAAGAACGTGTAATGCGCGGGAATAAATCGCAAAGGAGGAGGCGTTACGAAATCTTGAAGTTATAATGTCCCTTTGGTCGTGCCAGGGCAGGTGGTGGGAATGACTTGTCGACGTAAGCTAATCGAGATGCGACGCCTGACGAAGGATACGATAAGGGGTATCTGCCCCTGTGATTACGCCTGTCTCACACTCACACACACACACACACAGCAACAACCAGATAATCCCAGGCGTTTTATCTTAAGATCGTTGTTACCACCACATCTTTTTGTTGTTTAGTCCTACCGCCACGAGATGATGACGATGACGATGACGATGATGATGATGACGATTATCATTATTATTATTATTATTATATTAGTTTCTCACGGTCACCAGATACCAATTTATTTCTACATTTGCCTTAATAGTATCATTAAAAGGACGTCATTTATACTCTTACTACTATTTTTGTCAGCTTAGGGAAGATGCCGGAGGGAAGGGGTAAAAAATAATCTACAAAATTCTTTCATGCAAGGCGCGTCTTATTTTATTATAGCTAACGTCAGACGAATGTTTCAGGTAAGGAAAAATAGAAAATGCCCTTGAAGAGCTTGCATAGTTAAAAATTAGTATAGAAAATGACCCGGACAGTGGAAAAGAAAATAAAGGACAGTGGAAAAGAAATTAAAAAATCGACGCATTAACTTCAAGTGATTCTACGGCTGCTTCTGAGTTTTTAAAATTCAATAAAGGTCTGATTCTAAACCACAGGGGAATTGAAATTACTGATGGTCTCATGGATTAATTATAAGGGAGATCATTTTTACCCACAAGGCCATCAGTAACTTTAGCTCCGTAACGGCTAAGAGCTAGACCCATGTTGCTATACGATTTTTTTTTTTATTCATATTAGCCCTAGAATCACCTCCTGAAGTTAATACGGAGGTCCTGGGTATTTATAAAGGACAATACGGTAACACGTCCCTGGGCAAGGCAGGTTAGCCCCATCAATTCGACGGTATCTTATTATTTAAATCAACTACCTACAGACGATTTTTTGAGCTATGAAGACTTAAGAAGCGTGTAAGTGTGAGGGTTTGAGCATGTGAGGTGGTCAGGATTCCGAAGGCATGAATGGTGAGTGAATGAGAGTGTGACCCACTGAACTTAGGCAGACTTTTGATAGTTCTCCCTTCATCAGATTTTTATTCCCTCGCTCTCTGGCCCCTACCTCATCCCATCCTTAAGCGGGAAAAGATGCCGTGATGATGATGATGATGATGATCTGTCGTACTGGAGGCGTTATATGGAGATAATTACCAGCCTCTTGACTCTGGAAAATCACTACTAATATGCCTAACAGATATCCTTTGGCTGTAGCAAAATTGGTAGAGAAGATACACAGGGATTAGGATAGCACTTACCACAATACTCCTCCTTTGGGCAGCCCACAAGCTGAGGTCAGAGTCGATGGCAGCAGGACACGTATGGCGATGGCAGATGGCATTCGTGTTGTTTCAGCGAGTGGTGGCACAGACAGATGACACGTTAATTAATAGTCCTCATGACACAGACAGCAAGTATAGTTCCAAAGCGTAAGGCACAGACGGCACAAGGCACGTATGTTGTAGTTCCAGCGTTAAGGAGACGTGCAATAGATCTAGACAAAAAAAAAACGTGATAGTAGATGACACTAGACGGCATAAGGCACGTGTAATGTGAGTTCCAGCGGCCGAGTGCACGTGTGGTTGTCTGGAGCGGCGGTGAGTGAGTGAGTAAAGTGAGTGTCAGCGCCTCTACTCCAGTCTGTCCTCTCTCCGCCGGGCCACACTGTCACCTGTTACTCCCAACGCCTCCCTCCTTTCCTTTAGTCGTCTTCTGTACCCTCCTCCCCTCCTCCTCCCGTCTCTCCCGCTCCTACATCCCTTACTCCCCACCTTCCCCTCCCTCTCCTACACCACTCTAGCTCCCCCCCCCCGACTCTCTCTCTCTCTCTCTCTCTCTCTCTTCCTTTATATACTGTATATATATATATATACACACACACACACACACACACACACTACCATCTACATTTCTCCTCATTACTACCATCCACATCCATCTACATCCCTCCTCACACCCCCCTTACCTTTCCTTCTCGCCTCCTCTCTCTCTCTCTCTCTCTCTCTCTCTCTCTCTCTATGCCATCGTATCCCCCCCTCCCCCTCCCCCTCTCCAGCATCCTGTAGTAGAATCTCTCTCTCTCTCTTTCTCTCCCTCTCTCTCTCTCATTCCTCTTTCTCTAGCATCCCTTTTTTATTTTTTTCCGTAATCGTGCTTCCTTTTCGCTTATTTTCTTTTTCTCCCCTTTCCAAATACTCCCTCCCATCGATCTCATCTCTCTCTCTCTCCTCTTTCTATACTTCCCTCCCTCCCTCCTGTTCTCCTCTCTCCTCCTTTCATGTCTCCCTCTTTCCGTCTCTCTCCTCTCATTCTTACCTCCTCCCTCTCTTGTTTCTCTCTTTCCTCCCTCCCTCCCTCCTGTCCCTCTACACCTCCCATACTTTTCGCTCGTCTCTCTCTCCTCCCTGATGTTCAGACACCGGTACACCAGTTCAAAATTCTCATATAACTTCGTGCCGATTCAAAATATTCAAACATAGTCATCCGTTTCATTATGCTCAAATAACGATACGCCTGGTTAAGAAGAAAAGAAAACGTACCTCGGCTTAGTATCTGCAAATACATATCGTTCCCAATTTCGGAATAACCATATAATTATACACCACAATATCAAGGTAATTATACATCACTTCAGAACATTATAATAACATCACGAAAAATATTTAAAAAAAATCGTCCCCATTTTCAAAATAACCAAATAATTATACACCGCTTCAGAACACCCAGCCAATTACGTCATGTGTCCAGATACAGAGGCAAAGGTGTCGTATCGGAGGTTCGTTTGGTGGTAGATAAGGTATTCGTTCCCTGAGGCCACACTAGAAATATATGTAATTTTAATCACCCAGTATAATTGTTGATTCTTGTTAGATGAAATGACCTACAACGACTATACCCTTTCTATTCTAACCTGGCCTAAAATTACCCTCCCTCCATCTCGAATGCTGAGTTGTACTACCATTAAATTAACGGTGGAATATGTTGCTAGTCATGAAGAAGTGCTGTGGAAATGATGTAGAGCCACAGACAACGAATAACTATACTCCTTTTACTCTAACTTGATCTACAATTGCCCTCACTCCACCTCGAATGCTGAGTTGTACTACCAATAGATTAACACTCCAATATGTGCTAGTCACGAAGATGTGCTGTGGAAATTATGTAGAGCCACTGGATTGTCTTGTTCTGCCACTAAACTACATGAAATAAGCTGCAAAAAGAAAAAAAAAATCTGGGTCAGGTTGAGATAAAAGGACTAAAGTTGGATTAACACTCTCAGGCTCCTATGACTCAATCTTGGCTGAATAAAATCGTGAGTTATATCATTTTATTCGCCCCACGTACATTACTGAATCACGTTAACTGAAATAAAAGATAAAGGCTAACGAGATCAATTCCTTCAATACGGTGGCATCTTATCTTAGTTTAATTCCTTCAGCCCAGTGTCGTATTGCTTCTATTAAATTTCTGATATCTCTCAGGGATTTTATTTCAGCTTCGGATAGACTTTTCCAACGTGAGGGGTTAGAGAATCGCCTTCATAAACCCCCTCACGACCAGGTGCCCTTCCAAAGCTTGATAAAATCGTCTGCCATCAGCATGAATAAAATGGAAATAGCATCCTCGGGCAGATGATTTGGTTCTGATTACACTTCCCTTAGACATCCACCCCACGCCTAAGCGAACTTCAACTGGTAAACGATTTCCTCAGTTCACAGGAAATTCTTCTTAGTGATGGCGCTAATTCCTTGATTTTGGTCCCAGGCTCCAATAACTCACCCTCAGCAGAATGAAATCGTTTGCCGTTTGCTGGAATAGAATGTAGACTTGCTCCGACCGTGAGGGTGAAGGGGAGGGAAAGTGATGCGTCCTGTGACTCTGTGTGGTATTCGATTTATTTCTGCTTCTGCTCCGTTACGATATTCTTGTGTGTTATGCATGCGGTCTATGTCGATACTGAAAAGGCATAAGAAGCAAACCATGGGATGTTAATGATTCGTTTGGAAAACAAATCGCTGAGGAACAGGTGTTAGGGGGCCTCCTTACCCGAAGAGAATACGCGCTTCCATCTCAGCCGAATGATATACGAGTAAAATGCTAGAGTTGTTCCCACCAAGAGATGGTTCAAGAGAGGGATAACTGTGCCATTGTTAACTCTCAGGCTCCTATGACTCACTTTGCCAAATAAAATCGCTTGGTGTTAGCTGGAATAAAATACCAGAGTTGTTCCTACCATGAGGGGGGGTTAAAGTAGCGATACAGTTACGCCCCTCCACCTGATAATCTCCTGTGTGTGTGTGTGTGTGTGTGTGTGTGTGTGTGTGTGTGTGTGTGTGTGTGTTATCTAACCAAACTTCATTTTTCATTTGTTTTATATATTTTACCGCTTCCTTTTATTAATTTCTCCCCGCCCTCTCTCTCACTCTCTCTCTCTCTCTCTCTCTCGTGTACCTTCTAATCTTCCCACAACGATGACAATTTTCCCCTTTACTTCTAGAAACCTCTCTCTCTCTCTCTCTCTCTCATCTAAGGAAGGGGTTTTCATTAGTGGAGGGTCAGAAGCAGTCTCTATTAACCGTTCACAAAGCTAACGATTTTTTACTCTACTCTGGCCATCTCCGGACGATTTTCCTCAGCTTGTGATGGGGCTCTTGTAATGAAAGAGTTACTTGCTGCATTATCCCTTTTTTTAACAGTTTATAAAAAAATCGTCCGTTCCGTAATCGAAATTAATAAAAATCGTGTTCCGTAGTAAAATAAAATCGTTGGTTCCGTGGACAAAAAATCGTCAGTTCCGTCGTCCGAAAATCGTGCTCCATAGTCGAAATAAAAAATCGTCCGCCCCGCAGCGCAAATCTAAAAATCGTCTGTTCTATAGTCAAAACAAAAAAATAGTTTGTTTCGCAGTCCAAAAAATCGCCTGTTCCGCTGTTAAAAAATAAAAAATCGTCTGCTCCGTACTCGAAATGAAATTAAGAAATCGTCTGTTCCCTGGTCATAATAAATGAAAACAAAATCTCACTGTACTGATATGGTAACAACTTCACTCCAATGACTTAGTTTTAATTCTATTCCTGCTAACTTCAAGCGATTTTATTAATCTTAGGAGAGATTTTTCGACCTGGGGGAGGTTAGATAGACTTAAACATCACCTTCAGTAGGAGACTTTTTCCTTCCTGAGATGAAAATCGTCTAGTGTTAGCAAGAATAAACCTCTAAAAAAAAAGGGAAGGGCTAATGGAGGTTTTACATTGCTAGAACTCTCCCCCTTACGCTGTATAAAATCGTCTCTTCGTTAATCCTTAAGATGCATGAAATCGTCTCTTCGGTAGTCCTTACGATGCATAAAATCGTCTCTTCGGTAGCCAGAATAAACGATGAAAGGAGTCCTCGTACTAAGGGGGTTAACTTCAGGTGAGACCATAAACGTTTCGCATGAGACACCTGTTACCCTTTTCAGTACGAGAGGCTATTCCCAACACGAGGAAAATCGTCTGAAAGCGGCATAAATATACAAAAAAATGACATCATACTGACAATATTATCTGAGCAATTCTGCCCTCTTCACTAAGAAAGGTAACTCACATGCTGAATAAAATCGTCTGAAAGCACTATAAAGAGTAATAAAACCGAATAAAATCCTTTGGGAGGACAACAAATAATAAGAGCTGAATAAAATCATCTGGAAGTAAAATTAAGATTAAAACAGCTGAATAAAATCGTCTGGAGGTAGAGTTATGACTAATAGCTGAATCAAATCGTCTGGAGAAGAGATACAATAAAAAATACCATCTCGTACTGAAAATCCACGTGTCAAATCTGGCGCTCGTGACGGATGCTCCAATCGTCCCTGAGGAATGTCGAAATGGCGGCAGATGAAGGATACTGCACATGGAAAAAAGCGAGAGAGAGAGAGAGAGAGAGAGACAGAGACAGAGACAGAGAGAGAGAGAGAGAGAGAGAGAGAGAGAGAGAGAGAGAAGAAGAAGAAGAAGAAGAAGAAGAAAACAGCAAACAGTAAAAAAAAATAATAATCAGTGTTGAGTTTCATTTTTTATCATTACATTTTTCCATTCCTTTATCTATCTCACAACATCCATTCATCTACTCCAGTGCATTCATTCTCATCCTTCTTAGTATATTCCCTTTTTTCATTATTACATTTATCCATCCCTTCATCCACCTCAGTACATTCATTTTTCATCGATTCACTCACTCGGGCACATTCTTTCTCAATCAACAGACTTATCCATTTCGTCATCCATCCAGTATCCCTCTACATTCACCTCAACACATTCATTCTTCATCAGTACCCACATCCACCCCAGTTCATTCATTATTCACCAGTACACTTACCCATCCCAGTTCATTCACTCTTCATCAGTACACTCATCCACCGCAGTTCATTCATTGTTCACCAGTACACTCACTCACATCAGTTCATTCATTATTCATCAGTACAGACATCCACCCCAGTTCATTCATCATTCATCAGCACACTCATTCACACCAGAATACTCTCAGCTTATCAATCCACTTATCCATTCCTTCATCCTGTGAGGCAAGACACTCATTCAGCCTCTACCTCACGCTGGTCACTCTGATAACTCATTTTTATTCATTAGTTTTCCTCACATTTCTGCTTTAAAATAATGTGCTGTGAGGAATTTGAATCATTTTGTGTACCGGTAGTCCTCCCACACACGATTTTACTCTTTTTACGAATGGTTCCATCTTTTATTATTATTATTATTATTATTATTATTGGTCATTCACGTTGATAATAAAGCTTACCAGTATTGACGTTTAAAATTTCCAGGCATACGAAATCATGACTATTATTTTCCTGGTTACCTAAAGGCGATTTATTCATATATGAAGCGATTTCCTTTTCATACATTTTTCCTGAACTATCGGACCGAAAATTTTAATAAGTCTACAGGGAGAACGCTTAACCCATTCAGGACGTGAAAAATCTTAACTACTTTTTTCTAACTTGTAAGATATTATTTATTGTCGGAGGGGCTTCTCGTCCTCTCAGGGTACAAACCGTCTCCAGTAAGATCTTCAGGACGTGAGAACGCTTAACTATTTCCTTCAGTCTATTTAGGGATGACTAATTCCCGTCTTCTCACCATTCATAAATGGTTGTCGATTAACTGCTCAATTCATCGTCATAAAACTGCAGAACATGATGTCATAATACATTAATACAGCAACGTTACCACCTATATCGAAACACGAATGGCTGAACAAATAAAATGAGCTTTCTGAGTAAATAGCTTCACTTACACCATCAAAGCATTTATACCTGAGATGAAGAAAATCGTACGGTGGTAACATGAACAGATGAAACTGGACGTCATCTTATTGAAGGGCTTCATGGGAATTGCTTAAGACTTTCCAGAAGGGGGTCTGTCCAAGATGAATAAAATCGTCTGGCAGCAGCGAGAATAATATGTTGAAAGTAGTCGTACTGAAGGGATGAAAAGGTGTTTCAACCCACTGAACTCGGGACGCATATTCACATTTAATTTTGCTACGACCAGACGATTTTATTCAGCTTTAGGGAAGGAGTCCTATAATGACAGGGTTAGTGGAGGCCATCCCTAACCCCCCCCCAACCCTCCAGTTTGAAAAGTCTCCCCTAAGCCGAATAAAATTGTCTGGAGATAACAAGAATATTAGGAAATTGACGTCAGCATTGTTAAGAGGCTAAATGGGGCCATCATTTCTATACATATATACCGAAAAAAGGAAAACTATGTAACTGAGCAATATCGCTTAACGTTGCTCAGTACGCTGCCACAAGGAACAGAAAAAGCGTACAAGGCTGTACGTAAATATTAATAAAAGTGAGTTGATAAAAAGATGCAGGAAAAGCTAATGAAACTGGGAGATAAAGTTTGATAAATAAAGTAGGTGCAGGAAAAGTTTATGACACCGGGAGAAAACGCTGTGAAATATTTATTAGAATTATTTTAAAGTGGGGAGAGAAAATGTGAAAAGCTGCGCGGAAAAAAAAATAAAATAAAATGAAATCTGGGAAAGTTTGTGAAAAAGGTAGGAAAGATTATGATACAGATTTATGAAAATTTTTGAGTGACTAAAATTACTGTCATCTGGTGAAAAAATGTTTAAATAAGTGTATGAAAATTCAGGAAAATGCATATGGTTAAGTGTTGAAATGGTCTGAAATATTTATGAAAAGTTAATCAAGGTGAGTGTAGGTGATTGTTAGTGATGATAGGCAGTAGATGAGAAATGGCTGACAAAAGTATTTAAAAATTGTAAGTATGAAATGAATTATGAAAAATATATGGTGGGGGCAGATGGGTGAGAACATATAGAAAATATATATATGATAAAATATGTCTGAGAAAGTTAACGAAATGTACAGATTTTGAATTTATGACAAGTATATGAAAAGTGTGTCTTGGTGGTTGAGATGAATACGTCTAAGAAAATGAAAATATAAGACTGAGAAGAGTAATGAATGGTTTAAGATTATGAGTAGGTTTATGATGAGTTTATGAGAGTGTGGGTATGTGAGTAAACGTAACAGTAGTGTGGTAGACGGGAAGTTGCTGTGATAACCTGCCAGAGGACAGGATGACAGGTGGGCTCCCGCACTACCACACACCACACTTACTCTACCACCACACTTACTCTCCACCATTACCATATTACATCATCACACTTCATCTCCACACTACCACATTTACTCCACCATCACACTCACTCTCCACAACCACATTTGCTCCACCACCACACTCACTCTCCAGTATTACCACATCACACGCTCCACCACCACACTGCCACACTTACTTCACCACCACACTCACTCCCCACCATTGACACCACATTATCACTCACCACCAACACACCGCCATACTTACTCCACCACCACACGCTCATCACCATTAGCAAATCACACTCTCCACCATCACACACTCTTCACCTTTACCACCTCACACTTTCCACCACCACACTACCACATTTATCATCATGCCTACATTCCATCATCATTGCTTTTTTTCACTCTTCTCATTGTACATTCTCCACCATCATCACCACCACACTACCACACTCTCCACCACCACACTCTCCATCACCACATTACACTGCCACAGTAACCATCAACACAACTTTCACACTTCACCATCATTCTCCAACACCACCACCACCACACTTCACCGTCACACTCTCCACCACCGTCACACCACCACAGTCTCCAGCACCACAACTTTTCAACTTTCATTTGCCACCACTCTCCACCACTCACACATCCCCACCACCACACTATCACCAGTCCCATCTATCATCACGTCTCCTCCACAACCACTAACTACTCTACCACATTCCCTACCCCTACCATATCTCCACCACCACTACCATGCTACCACAGTACATAAGGGCACATGGTGGGCTCTAAAAGGTCGGTGAGTCCACAGTAGGCAGCTCCTGTCTAAAGGCATCACTAAAACTTTACAAGAAAAAGAAGACAAGCAATAGATAGATAGATAGACAGATAGATAGGAAGATACATACATACATACATATATACATACATAACAGATAAGGACAGATAAATAGATAGATTCATACATAATCGATAGATAGATAAATACATACACACATAATAGATGGAGATAGATAGATAGACCGACAGAGATAGATACATACATACACAGTAAACAGCAAGATAACAGACAGACAGATAGACAGAAAGATAAAGATATAGGTGGATATAGTACCTGATGATTTATAAAATATATATAATGAATATCTGTAACACACAAAAAAGAAAGAGTTCGTGTTGCACCTTCTACTAGATACCATAAAGCACCATCAGTGTCCCACAACGGTCGCATACTAGGGCATCACATCACATCACGCCACATCACACCACACCATATCACTTCACACCACATCACATCACACCACACTACACAACATCACATCACTTTACATCACACCACATCACATCACACCGTACACTAAAATATATTCACTCATTCCGCCACACTTCCATACAGTGCCCTAAAGATCGGTACAATACTCTACAATACCAGCTCATCACGAACAGGTGTACATTTAATATATATAGCAACAGTACAGCAGGAGTGCGTGACGTGAGGTGCTCCTGCTGACCCCCCATGAATCCGGTGACTTGTACCCCTCTCTCTCTCTCTCTGTTTTATTCTTGCTAACTCCAGGCAAGTTTGTTCAGCTCAGGATACTTCTAACTGGAGGGGATTGTCTTCGTTCTTTATTCAGTTCGGGACAGGTTGAATTATTAATATAGCCATCAGTCTTTCACAACGTGCGGTGTTTGCGATGTTGGAATAAATAAAAAGTAAGAAAAACAGACTATGAAAAAAACGTGATGATGATAATAATAATAATAAAAATAATAATAATAATAATGTCACTGGATGGAACAGGACAAAGATGTTGCGGTTCTATCAGCTGACAGTGAAGGAATGAGTGTAAATGAATAAATAAATGTAATGTGCAGAATGAATGCTGAAATATATGGGCCATGAAAGGCAAGTAATTATGGAAAGACAAAGGGAGCCTATGAAAAATGAACGTGATGACCGTGAGAAATAGCACTGGGGAGAAGGAAATAAAAGAAAGACACGAAGGAGATAACACTGAGAGAAAATAAGAGGAAGAAAATGTGGAGAGAGAGAGAGAGAGAGAGAGAGAGAGAGAGAGAGAGAGAGAGAGAGAGAGAGAGAGAGATTTGTGAAGAGGAGACAAAGAGAGCAGACGGAGAGGATATGGAGGGAAGACGGGAAGAGAGTGGAGCACTGAGGGAATGAGTGTTACACAGTTACACAGACAACGATTACACAGAGATACACAGACACGTAGACCACACAGACCTTGCATAGATTCACAGACCACACAGAACCTAAAATAAATATACATACCACACAGACCTTACATAGATATACAGACCACACAGACCTAACATACTGTATATACACAGACCAAACAGACCTTACACAGATATACAGACCACACACACCTTACAAAGACACACAAACCATACAGACCACACAGACCATATACAGATACACAGACCACACAGACCTTACAGATACACAGACCATACAGACCTTACACAGATACACAGACCATACAGACCTTACACAGATACACAGACCATACAGAGCACACAGACCTTACACAGATATACACACCACAGACTGTATACAGATACAGACCATACACAGATACACAGACCACACAGACCTTACACAGACCGCACAGACCTTACACAGATGCACACACACCGCACATAGATACACCAATCCCACAGCCCTTCTTTAGATACACAGACCGGGTTTACGAACAGGACAGGGAAGCAGAATACTCACCTTGTTCACCCATTAAAATATCGGGCCTGTCCAGGATTTGAACCCGGGACCTCCTGCACCCAAAGCAGGAATCATACCCCTAGACCAACAGGCCATACACACTTCAGTGTGGCCGAGCGATGGTGATTAATAGGAGGGGGAGGAGGAGGGGGAGAAAAAGACAAAGAAATTAACAGATGAAAGGAAGATTAGAACGACAAAAAGAGAAGACAAAAAAGCTGCGAAAGTGGGAGGATTAAACAGTACGTAAGAAGGAATGGATTCACAATTTATGAAAAGTAATGGGACGAAAGATAGTGTGATAACCAAACAACGAGAGAAAACAGCCCTGTGAAAGTGAAAAAAGAATTAGGAATGTGGCAGGAAACCAGAAAGAGTGGGAAAGGAAGCAGTGAAATAAAATGAGAGAGAGGGGGGGGGGGAAGCGGCTGACTCTCACTTCCTCACCACCAAACCGCTTCTCATGTAAAATAAATCATTAATAAACAAAAGGGTCTCCATCTCGTTCACATTTCTACTTTTCAACACCATGATTCTGAGTCACTTACTATGACAGATGCAAGTGCTTACTTACCACACTTGATTTTCTTGTTGCTCTTGGAGAAAGTTTAATAATAATAATAATAATAATAATAATAATTCATCACTACGCTATACAGGTCAATTTTTAAATAAAGAAGCGCAGGAAAACTGTGCAGCCTCCCACAGCAGGAGAATCAGTGAAACCTAGAGGTTCACAGCCAGCGCAAATAATAACATTGTCAGCCCTAACAAAATGAATGTAACACTACTATAAGGCAGTTAACACTAAAATTGTTTTTATTTTTACAATGCTTTGGTTAGAACCGTCTCCTCTTTCTACTCCTGGAGAAAAGCTGCGTCTAGCTTACCCACAACGAGCTCTGAAGTGGGGGGGGGGGAATCCAAAAACATTAGATGTGGTATCACTAAGGCTCTTCCATTAATGCCCTTGATGTGGTGTGGCGTGGGAGGGTGATTTTGTGTGGTGTGATGTGTGAGGTGGTATGATGTATTGTGTGATGTGGTACGTTGTGGCTTCGTTAAAGTCACTGAAGTCTATGGGAGTGAAGCACCTTGCGTCCGAAAATCATGAGAGAGAGAGAGAGAGAGAGAGAGAGAGAGAGAGAGAGAGAGAGAGAGAGACTTAGATATGATCCCGCATCTAAAAAATAAGAAACAAGGGCTGGAGGCTGGGAAGAGGCTGTTCTTTCCAATGAATACTGAACGAGAGGCAAAACCAAGATCCATTTATTATGAGGTGCCTGGATATTCTGTGTTTAAAAGACTTACAGTCATTGACAAAGGGAAATACAGACTGAGGAAAACTACCAGTGATGGTAATTTGGTTATAGGTATGAGAATGCCCATTAACAACTACATTAGGGAGCTGGACAGAAAAAGGGTGAAACTGCATTGCTACACAGGTATTGCACGCCACTCACATACAGAAGGGGTGCTGGTAGGCA
The DNA here is from genome assembly GCF_032717465.1 of Coenobita brevimanus. Taxonomy (NCBI): domain Eukaryota; kingdom Metazoa; phylum Arthropoda; class Malacostraca; order Decapoda; family Coenobitidae; genus Coenobita; species Coenobita brevimanus. Next base: position 7,050,782 of record NC_137045.1, read on the forward strand.
GCTAGGGAGAATGTGTGTCCGTTCATTACTATATAAACGCATCTTGATTTCTGCATTCTTTCGGCCAACTTTCTTTGGACTTTTTCATCTTTTTGTTCTTACTGTTAAAAAAAAGTTTTCTCCTTTCTCTTAATTTTCTCTTCCTCACATAGCGCCCTCCATACCTCTCCTCTCCTTCATTCCTCCTCCCCTCTCTTTTCCTTCATGCGTCTTCTCATTTTCTCCCTCCCTCTCCTCATCCTCTTCTCTTTCATTCTCTCTTCGTCTCTCTTTTCCTCCATACGTCCTCTCATTCTCTCTTTACCCCTCCCCATTCCCTCTTTTCCTCCCCTCATTCTCTCTTCCTTACTTCTCTTCTCCTCCATTTGTCTTTTTATCTCTCCTTTCTTCTGATTCCCTCTCTCCCTCCCCTCACCCTCTCCTCTCTTTTCCTCCGTACAATACCTCTCCTCATTCCCTCAATCCTTCCCCTCACTCTCCCCTCCTCATCTTTCTTTCCCTCCGCCCCTCTGTGCCCCTCTCACCACCCAAGGTAAACAGTATCAGTAAATACACCTGTAGCCTCCCGAAAGGACCCAACCACTCACTCATCCACACACTCACCCACTCACTGAGCCACTCTCTTACTCAAATCTGCACTCATCATCATCATCACCATCAGTATGACAAAATCCACTGCAGTATGAAATCCTCTCCCACCTTTCTCAAATGTAACTAATTAACTGTTACTTCACGAGGCTCACAATACACATAATTTCTGTACGTGGGTGTTATTTTTACTACTGACGGGTTTAACTTTTATGTGCCAATTCCACTCACCATCATGTACTCTGCTTCTTCCTCTCGCTCCATCTCTTGTTTATCACTCCGATACTCTGACTTTTCAATTTAGCTTATACCGATTTATCCATTAATCGGTCTGCGCTCCAGAATCCTTTTGCTCTTGGTCCATTTCACGTCTTAGTAACGTCACTGATACCCGACCCCTTTCCTAGCTTCCCAGCCTCAGCACCCCACTACCTTTTCCCCATCCCTTCCCAACCTCAACACCCTACTGCCCTTTCCCCATCCTTCCCAGCCTCATCACCCAACTAACCCCCACCACCCCACTACCCCTTCCCCTTCCCTCTCAACCTCAGCATCATACCTCTCCTCATCTTCTCACAACCTCAGCAACCCACAACTCACCCCCTCCTTCCCCTCCAGCACCTCCTCACATCCTCACCTCGTGGCAGGTGTGGAAGGAAATGCGTGATGGCCATTTTTTTCCTTTTGTTGTTGTCGACGTGAAGCAGATACGAGAAGTGTCGCCAACACACTTGGTCGCGTAACTGAAACATAAGAAAGCATGTTAACGTTTTCAGAGTTAACGGTAAGGCAATCGGTGGAGCAATTACAAAACATACAGTGTATATATATAAATAAATATCTATATATATATATATATATATATATATATATATATATATATATATATATATACAGTATATATATGTAATTTCACAGTAGGCCTGTAGGGTGGAGTAACTCAAGTGTAAGAAAATACTGTATATTTTTTGCACTTCTTGTGGCAGAGAAATGACAAGATACAAAAAATTTCTGATTACATGGTGAAACAACAACGTTATTATTTTTTCACAGATATAAGCTGGAAAAATTTAAACAAAAGGAAATGTATGAAGATATTCACAGTGCATCGAAGGGCAACTGTAGCAGATGAAAACATATACAGTTTTTCACAGTAAATGGTGATATACCTACAACAAGAAAATTTATTTACATTTCCAGAGTAATGCTGGAACACTTTCAACGTACTTGTGTTTATTGAAAGTGATTATAAGTGTTCATTTCTGTCTGTTAGTAATACTGCTAAAATCAACCTATAAAAGTTGTGCATCAGCCATTTCTCGAGGGCACAGTACAACTACCCGATTCAAAGAGTTACGTTGATAAGCCTACACAAACAGTATAATTCAAGGACCTCGAGAATGATCTGGGTACCGTATATTCAGTAGACTAAAACATTTTTTCCTCTAGCAAACTCATAACCATCAGACTACCACGACCTGACTTACGAATGAATGATTCAGTTATCACAGACTCCGAGGCCAATGACATCCTAACATGAAAGGAACCACGACTACAAAGGAAAACACACGGAGGAAAAATCATTCGTCGGGGTAGGGTCAGATGATGAAATACACACACACACACACACACACACACACACACACACACACAAGGTTATCACTAGAACAAACAGTATGGTCCGAGATGGAGCCGAAACGCAAAACCCACAGTTTGGTGAAGAGACCAACCAAAGGAAGGGAGATAAGCAAGGAAGTAAGGACAGGGGTAGGGAGAGGGGGCAAGAAGAAGGGAAGACGGTATGGAGAGGTGAGAGGGGAGAGGAAGAGTGAGAGAGAGGTAGGGAAGGAGTGGGGAAGGGGAGAAGATGTGAATGGAGGGAGGCAGACAGGGAAGGATGAAGGGAGGTAGGGAAGGAAGGAAGAAAAAGGGAGGGAGGGAGAGAAGTAGGGACGAGTGTGAGGGGGGGGAGGGTGACCTAAAAGACATGGGTTCGGGGAATAAGGTAAAGAGGGAGCTTGTGAAGATGAGATGGAGGTGTATGGTGGCGCAAGGGAAGAGAGAAGAAGGCTTAAATTTATGCCTATCGACAGCACGAGAGACATTAAGGCAAACACTCATTGTGGGAAGGGGAAGAGGGAGCGACACGAAGGGGTGCGATGGAGACTGTAATGATGAGGACAGGGATACCATGGTGTGGGAACAGACGGAGAAAAAGAGGAGTAAGGCAAAGAAAACTGTGAGGGGAGATGGCGTGGAGCGGAATGGGTAAGGGGGTATGGTGGTTACAGTATGGGTGAGGATAGGAGGGATGGAAATGGAACGGGACCAGGGGGAGGAGGGTACAATGGTTACGAGGTGGGACTGATCAGGGTAGGGAAGAGAGTACTGTACATAGGAAGTACAGATAGGCTAATAGGAGGCCTATTGGCTTACGACGAGATTATCTGTTGGGGTAAAGCTAATTACTAGTACACAAAACACTTCTCATCTGAAAACATGCTTCAGTAAATGATGAAAAAAAGGAAGTTTATCCCCTTCACATTTCTCCCTTCAGCATAAAAAAAAGGCAGGAAGAAAAACGCAATGATTCTTAGAAAGAATAAAGAAATGTTAAATGGAAAAACAGGAAATGCTGTGATCTTCTCTATCTCTCACCTATATTTTTGAAAAACGTAACTACAGAAAACAGCCAAATTATATATCTGCCATGACTCTCGAGACATTTGCCACGCGTCGACCTAGGTAAAAACCAAGGTAAAATCAACACTATAACGCATTTAATATGACAAAGTTCTCTAACCCTTTTCAGCTAAGAAGATGCTCTGATATAGCCAGACTGTTCAGCGTCGACTGAAATAAGGAATCATAACAAAGGTTCATCAAATTTCACGCAAGCATGACGTGTATTCAAGTTGTGGGAGTTGGCCAATTCCGTTAAGTGAAAACTAACAGAACATATTACACGCTTAGGGTCGAAGTATATACCTATCTAAATTATTAAAGCTTCAACGATTGTTTTTTTCTCAACTTATTTACTTTTCCTTTATTTCTACTGCATCTTTTGCAGCCTGCCTTTCGCTTTCACCAATTTAGTCTACTTTTAGTCGCAGTATCATTCTCCATTAAAAGAAAAAAAAAAAAACGCCGAATTTATTTTGAGTTTACACGAATTAAAACTCCACGTCGTCTCTTTTACGGGAAAATCATATAAATATATTCTATAGCCGTTCTTCTCACTGTGGCTACACACTCGCTAGTTTATCTACGGCCTTGATAAGAGACGGGGTTATACAGTTTAGAAAGGGAAACAGAGCTGGTGATGTGTATGTGCGGGGGGTGGGGGGTTAGGGACTGGCAAGGGTAAGGAAGGGCGAGACAAAAGGCATAATCTGAAGAAGATTCAAGTCAGGTTAATTCTGTTGCAGCCTGACTATATACACATTTCCTATACAGGTACATAATTTTTCTTGCAGTTAAGAGGAAGGGTGTGGTATGTGATAAATGACTGGGCAAGGAGAACAGTGATCAAGGGAAAACCGGGATACGGGAGGGAAGGGGGACAGGGTTAAGAAGTGAACGAAAAAAGTATGAGGAGGGAAAATCAAAGGAGGGAGAGAAGGGAGGGATCTCTGACGGGGGGGGGGGCACAGAGGAGACAGGGAGGGTAGGAGAAGGAAAACCATAAGAGGGAGGGTGACAGGGGAAAACCGAGAGAAGAGAAAGGGAGGGAGTGGAGAGAAGAGTAGAAGGAAAAGCGACCGAAGGAGGGTAAGGGGAAGAGGGGTGAGGGGAATGACAGGGTGAGGTAGGTAGGTAGTGAGGTAGCAAGGGGTAACTATAATCATAAAGTCAACTTGGGGTTCAGTGACTCAGGTTGGGCCGTCTTGTTTGCCGGTAATCTGAGGTCAAGGAGTATAAACAGGCTGGGATTATCGCCCTGGGGAGTGGGGTAATTTGTTTGTGGTTTGGAGACGTTGTACTCTAAATGGTTTTGAAGATTTCGCAACACCTCTTTCTTTGCGATTTATTCTCCGCATCACACCTTATTATCCTCTTGTATGTTATTGATGCAAACAGATTTTTTTGGGGAGAGGGAAGGATTTGTTTGTGGTTTGGGGAGGTAGTATTCAAGGTAACTATTGGAAATTTCGCAACACCTCGTCCTTTGCGATTTATTCTCCATATTACACCTCGTTATCCTCTCGTACGTTATTGATGCAAACAAATTTTATTGCGAGGAGAGGGCAGATTTGTTTGTGGTTTAGGGTGGTAGTATTTTAATTGGCTTTTGAATATTTCGTAACACCTTTTTCTTTGCGATTTTTTCTCTACATCATAACTCATTGTCCTCTTGTTATCTATCTATCTATCTATATCTATCTATCTATCTATCTATCTATCTATATATATATATATATATATATATATATATATATATATATATATGTGTGTGTGTGTGTGTGTGTGAGATTTATCCTTGCTATCTCAAGATTATTTTATTTAGCTTTTTGGAGAGGTAAATGAAAGCTATAGCTAACCTCTTCATTTCGAAAATTCTCTCCTAATCTGAATTAAATCGTCTAGAGATGGCAGAGATAAAATATAAGTCGCCGGTACGTTATCGTCCTGAAGGAATGAACCTCTTCGACAAGATGGCCCCCTGGATACTTCGCTCTCGCTATTACCGAATGATTTTACTCAGATCGGGAGAGACGTGCATTAGTGAAGTGATCAGAGTCAAAAGAAAGTTCCATTTAGCTCCTCTGCAACGATAATTTTCCCATGAGCTGTAAAAAAAATATATATATATCGGACGCAATAAAAGAAAATGAATGTCGGTGGTAATAGGGAGCAGAAAAAAGAAAAAGCATAGAAAAAGAAAAAGAAACTCCATTACAGGAAAACTGACAACACTAATCATCAATCGTCAGTTATAAAATTTGTATTTAATAAGAACAGGAACAGGAATAAGATTGCTTCTTCGAGCGTCAGGATGGATGTTTTATACTGATAAATATCTGTTTCTCCGTGTGTGACAATAATCTTGTTGTATCTGGGGAGGAATGGGAAGAAAAGCTAGCAAGTTTCACAACAGATAGATAGACAGATAGATAAAAACAGACAGACAACTCAGATAAATAAAGTTATAGATAGACAAACAAATAAATAGTGTAAATCCGACACGATGAAAAGTAAGCATGTTTTATATACGCAAAATAATGTCGTACTAACCTTTTCGCATTTAGGGGAAAAAAAAAATAGGTAAGCAGCTCTTCCAGGTATAGCCTACTCCGGCCGGTGTGCACACGCTGCAGTTGTAATACCATATACACAGTCTGGCCATGGATCGCGTTTTCCTACACTATTACTATATAATTATTATGTAAGTGTCATGTTTAATAGCATTCCTGACTGCTCGTGTAAACTCTGGAAGAAAAATAGTACCCGGTACTATTATTATTCAGCAGTTAACCGTCAGGACAAACAAAAAAGAAAAATAATGTTTCTCCAAGCGTCGGGATAATCTCGTGGCATCAGAAGAGGAATAAGCCGAAAAGTATTTTTTACTTCCCTTCCGTGAATCACAGGCTTAACATCACCGCCACGTGCTATCACTTCCTCCCCACTTCCACGAATGCCACGCCGAACAGGATGCGGGTGTTGGGGTGTTGGTATGAGGCTCTCGTGTAAAGGTGGGTGACTGGTGTAGTGGTGCGAGGTTCTGGTGTTTCTGATGTGAGGTGTGAGGGTCTGGTTTGACTGGTGTGGTGGTGTGTCTGGGGTGAGGCTCTGGTGTAGTGATGTGAGGTTCTGGTATGAATGGTGTGAGGTTCAGGTGTGACTGGTGTGGTAGTATGAGGTAGGCCTACTGGTGTGGTTGGGAAGTTCTGTTTTGACTGGTAATGGCGTCAGGTTCCGTTGTGACTGGTGTGGTGGTGTGAGATTCTTGTGTGACTGGTGTAGTGATGTGAGGTTATGGTGTGTCCAATGTGGCGTATGAGAATCTGATGTAACTAATGTGGTGTTGTGAGGTCCTGGTGGTGACTGGTGTGGTGGTGTAAGGATATGGTGACTTGTGCGTTTTGAGGCTCTAGTGTAATTGGTGTGGTGTTGCCCATGGTGTTGTGAGGATCTGGTGTGACTGGTGTGGTGGTTAGGCTCTGGCGTGGCTGGCGTGGTGGTGAGGCTCTAGTGTGGCAGGCGTGATGTGAGGCTCTGGTGTGGTTGGTGAGTTGTAAGGCTTTGGTGTGGCTGTGAGGTCTGGTGTGGTGTTCTGAGGGTCTGCTTTGGCTGTTGTGCTGTTGGTCCCTCAAACATAACATAAACGGGCCAATATCGTCCCATCAGTGGTACTCTGACTTTCACTATACCGGACCAGAGAAATAACTCCGACTGTTGATATCACTCCAACACATTTTAACTATCCATTTGCATCCTGGGATGTAATGGTGCGATACTGGATTTGTATTGGGCCAATTATGGAAATCATTATCGTGCCTTAATGAAACTCGCTTAAAGGCCGCCTTCGGTGGCCTTCGCTCGATATCAAAAGGTCAGAAATGAGTCATAACTCGATAACCGATGGCCCAACTGGACTGGAAATTGTTTTATTCTTCAAGTTAGAGAATTTTAGTGGTACCTTGCTCTAACAAAAATGCGCTCTGTTGCGCCGTCTTTGCTGTCTTACAAACATAATACAGATGCAAGTAATCGGACCAACCGATACTAAAGTTTTACACTTTCAGATACTGGCTCGAAATAAAAACTTTATGCTAGTAGGCATTACATTTGCATATGTATTTACGTATTTAAACTTAACAATTTAATAGCACTACCCTGGCCGAAATTCGATCTCCGGCTCCTCTGTTGAGTGTCTAGAAGCCACCACAAGGATACCGGGAATTTGTACTGCTCAGTCACTGGATGCAAGGACAGCGACATACCGAGCTCGCCCTAGCAAGTATACTTACATTTGAGAACTTATACTACCATCCAAGCCTCAGCCTTATAAAACATAATGCTGCCAACTGTTATATGAAACGAAGCTTATTATTCGTTCTAGGACCCCATGTGTGTGTGTGTGTGTGTGTATCTACTAAAACCTGTTATGAAACTGATGGAATATTTATAGCAAATAAATGTTATGCTCTTCAAAATTTTTCATATCTCCAAGCAATGATTAACATCATATTTCTTTACATAACTAAGAATGTAGAAAGCTTGCAAGAGGATGGAAAAAAAGCAGAACATAAGAGAGAAGTGGAGAAGCGATTGCGTAAATATGAGATGAGGGAGATGGAAGGTGTGTGCAAGATATTCATAGAAGAAATCTGTGCAGTGAGGGGGGGTGTCGAGTGAAGAGATGACGAAAGGGGGTGCAAGGAACAGCATGGTGGAATGAAGAGATGAGACAAGCTGTGGCGCAAAAGAAGAATGTATATATATAGTGAGTGAATGGAAAGCATGGGCGTGGAGGAAGTTGTGAGACGCAAGAGAGAGTTATATGTGAAGACGAAGAAAGAGGTAAAAAAAAAAAATTAGCAAGAGAGAGTAAGAAGAGAGTGGATGAGGAATTTGGAAGGAATCTGTGTGTAAACTGGAGGGAATGTAAGAAAATGTTCTGGAAAGAGGTGAAGAAAGTCAGGCAGGGTGATAAAGAAGTTAGTCAGCGAGAGATAAAAATGGTAGATTGTTGGTGGAGAAGGAAGAAGTAGCGAGCAGAGGGAAAGAACACTTTCAGGAACTGTGAAACATAGAGAATGAAACTTATGCGAGGATAAGTGGCTGAGGAATGGCTGGGAGAAGGAGGGAGGTGAGAAGAGAGGAAGAAATCAGTAGGATGGAAGTTGTGCAAGCAATGAAGAAAGTCAAAATGGGAAAAGCCCCAGGAATTGATGGAATGTGTGGTGAAATGCTGAAGCATGAAGGAGAGATAGTATTAGAATGGATATGGAAGACGTGCAGATTGGCCTGGGAAGAAGGTAGAGTCCCGGAGGATTGGAAGTCAGGTATCATTATTCCCCTGTACAAAGGAAAAGGGGAAAAACGTGTGAGGTAATCACATGCGCATTTGTCTTCTTAGTGAAATAGGAAAAGTGTATGGTAGGATGCTTATTGACAGAGTTAGGGAAATAACAGAGGAATTAGTTGGTGAAGAAAGGGAAGGTTTTAGGAAGGAACAGGTTGCGCAGATCTGGTATTCATTCCTAGGTCTTTAGTGGAAAAATTTCAAGACAAGGGAAAGATGTTGTATACGGCCTTCTTAGATGTGGAGAAAGCATATGACTGGGTGGATAGACAAGGAATGTGGAAAATATTAAGAATGTATGGAGCAAATGGGAAATTGTTGAATGCCGTTGCCGTGAAGAGTATGTATGAGGGGGCCAAAACTGCAGTGCGTGTGAATAGTGAATTGAGTGAATTTTTCTATATGAATGTTGGGCTGAAACAGCGACGTATCATGTCTCCATGGTTATTCAGTCTGTATATGGACGGAGTTATAAAAGAGATAAAAGGTAGGGCAGTGGATGCTGAAGCGGCTTTAATGACAGAGGTCAACGTTTGGAAACTCCATGTACTGTTGTTTACAGATCATGCTGTATTGTTAAGTGAAGACGAAAGGGAACTTCAAGGCTTGGCGAATGAGTTTGGGAGTGTGTGTAAGAAACGGAATCTAAAAGTGAATGTAGGGAAGGGTAAAGTGGTCTTTGAGAGAAATGAAGTCGCTGAATGTACAATGAGGCTGCATGATTAGGAAATGGAGAATGTGAGTGCATTTAAGTACTTGGGTAGTGTGATGAGTGTAAGGATGGAAGTTTGGAGGGTTAAGTGCTTGAAAGCTTGCAACAAGGAAGAAAGGTTGCTCGTTCTTTGAAAGCAATGATAAGAAACAGAGAAGTGAGCATGGAAGTAAAAAAGTCGCTGCATGACAGTACTGTGATACCAACTCTAACGTACGGAAGTGATGCTTGGACCTTTGTGGAAGGGTACAAGTCTCAAGAATGAGAGCAGTGTGAAAATGAGTTATCTGAGAGGAGCATGTGGAGTTACATGGAGACACAGACTGACAAATGAGGAAGTGAAGGAGCATTGTGGTGTGGATGTGGATATGATACAAGGAGTTAGGAGAAATACAATGAGGTGGTTTGGCCATGTGGAGATGATGGAGAGTGAGAGACTAACGAGGAGAGTGTAGATGAGTGTGGTGGAGGAGGGGAAAGGGAGGAGGAGGCCAAGGATGAGATGAAGGGATGGAGTGGAGAGGTATATGAGAGAAGGGCGTGTGAGCTACGAGCAGGGCAGTGAAATGGTGGCGGACCGAGTGACTTGGAAGCGATTTGTTTGTGGCCACCCCTTACGGGATTAAGGCGTCTGGGATTAACTAAGAATTATTATAGTTTATTATAAAATAAAAAGTATTCTTACAACTTGGAGTGTGCCATCATTACCTACTGCCAAGCTGCTGGTCCCAGTACTCGAGGAAACAGTCACTAGAGGCCACCAATAATTATTTTAATGTATACGAACAGTCAGGTGTGGGACACGGAAGTGGATATTACGAAAATGTTTACGTTTACCCTCAAATCCTGACACCTTTCTTTAATTTCCCCGTGCCCATTTTCTTTGTCGAGATGTCCTACACGCGAGAAAGCAGCGCTGTTATTTCCTCCATATTTTTACTTTCCTCATGCCTCGAGCTTCCTTGAAGTTGACATACCAATATGGCGTCAAGACGGCCGCCGCTCAAATGGGGTGTTGTCGGTAGTTGTTATTTTGTCACTCCTGGACCACTAGTGTTATTTTATTTTATTCTTTACTTATGCTCTTTAAGGGATTCATTGCGTATTTGCCGGCTGCGTTTTCAAGTTTCTTTTTTTTTTTTTTAAGTGAAAAGCAAAAAGTGGTGTTTGCTTTCCATCCTTAAGGACGCCAAAAACAGACGGACGCCATCTTAGAACGCCACTTTTGACAAAAAGAAAACTAAGTTCTCGTAACTTGACACAACCTTCTTTACCCTAACCTAACCTATTTTATGCTAACCTAACCAAACTTATCATATATCTAAAGTAACCTATCCCTTACGTAACCATATTTCCTTGTTATTGATGGATCCGCCTCATAATCGAAAACGCACTTCTTTTCACCTTTTCAAAATCACTGAATCAATGCAAAGGTAGTTTTTATTTTTTTAGGAGGTGGTCCTGTTTCCTTGAGGATTACCTTTTTGTATGTTTTGCGATTTTTCAGAATCTTCTGAGGACAGAGCTCAGTGGTGTTAACCAAGGACTCTTCAATATCCCCTGCTCGTCGTGTTAAGTGGGAACCCAGGAAGCATTTGTTTCATCCTTTTACTAGTTACTAGTAAACAGCGTTCATTCAGACTTTCGAAGGCTAACTCACTCTACAGTACACTGTGGCCTAACCATTCTAAATCCATTCATTCACCTTTTAAGTCCGTATCTGAATGCCTTTAATTCTCATTCATAGCTATTAACTTCACTCACTCCCTCACTTTTTTTATTATGTGTGTATGGTTGCTACATGATTCTGTTACTATTATTATTTTGATCTTCACAAATGCTAGGGGGAACGGTGGCTCAGAGGTAGAGCGTCGAGCTCGTGATCGGGGGATCGTGGGTTCGAGCCTCGCCCAGGGCTGCCGTGCCGGGAGTGGTAGCGCGCTCCTGTAACCTAGCGGGGCTATATGGCCATAGTTGCCTAGCTCGGGCATTAAATCCCTTCACAGATGCTATACTACAATAGCCACACAACATGTTCATCTGACGGAACTGGGCACTCCACAGCTTATATACTAAGTCGTGGTTGCATGAAATTCGATGAGCCTTGATTGTAAGATAATAGTGAGTATCTTTGGCTACTAGCCAAGTCAGCCCCAAGCGGACTACACTTAATCAACTGAACTAAAAGGGGTAGGTAATGGTTAGGTTGAATGGGATCCCTGGGTAGGTCAATGCCTAAAACATCCTGGCAGCAATGAAACTGTAAATTTCTTATTAAGATATGGACGGCAACGGCCACGTCGTATTTCTAAATTTCTTGGAACAGTGTTGACTGGATCCTTTGTTTTTCTATCTATCTATCTATAGCCCGACGCCCTAAACCCGCAAAGGGTGGCCGCAGACAAAACGCCTCCAAGTCGCTGTCACCCACCATTTGACTACCCTCCCCCCAACTCACCCCCCCTCCCTCATGTACCTCTCAACTCCATCCCTCCACCTCATCCTCGGTCTACCTCTCCCTCTCCCTCCCTCCACCTCACCTACATACACCCTCTTAGTCAGTCTTTCATTCTCCATTCTCTCCACATGTCCAAACCACCTCAGTGTATTTCTCCTAATCTTCTCAACCACATCCACATCCACCCCACAGCGTTCCTTCACTTCTTCATTCGTCAACCTGTCCCTCCATGTCACTCCACATGCTCCTCTCAAGTAACTCATTTCCACTGCTCTCACTCTTGACTTGTTCCCCTCTTGCAAGGTCCATGCTTCGCTTCCATACGTCAGGGTAGGGATCACAATACTATCATGCAGTGACTTCTTAACTGCCATACTCACCTCCCTATTTCTTATCACTGCTTTCAGTGTACCAACGACCTTCCTTCCCTGCTGTACCCTTTCACGCACTTAATCCCCCAAAGTTCCATCCTTACTCATCACACTACCCAAGTACTTGAATGCACTCACATTCTCCATATCCTCACCATCCAACCTCACTGCACACTCTGTGACTTCATTCCTCTCAAACACCGTAACTTTACTTTTGTTTACATTAACTTTCAGATTCCTCCTCCTAGACACTGTCCCAAATTCATTCACCAAACCTTGCAACTCCCATTCATCTTCACTCAACAGTACTGTATCATCAGCAAACAGCAACACCGGAAGCTTCCAAATCTCACCCTCATTCATTAAAAATTGTTTTTAAAAAGGTAAATAAAGGGTTCCGTTATTGTACTTCATACTTGGTGTATCTTGAATTTCATGGAATATGAGATATTTTAATGAATGCTCCGAGCATTATTTCCTTATCACATTTTAATCGGATGTCCACTGTCTGATGTATAAACAGATCTGCTTTATGTCTGCACCTACCTTCGCCATCCCAATCCCATGGTCGGGTGATGAATTGATGATTTCAAAACGCGTCGTAATGGAACGCTCTTAACGCACGAACTGTTTTGGCGCAAGCTTTACCTAAATTTGTATTTCAATAAGTTAAAAATTATTGGGGATCTGGGGGGAGAAGCCCCTGGTTAGGTTTCAATATCTCTCCAGTTAGGCTTCCACTGCTACTTATGGTACATACGAGTTTGTTTGGTGTACTGACGTCGTGACAGAGTGTCGGACTCGCAGGGATCGACAGTAAACAGTAAACGCTGCCGGAGGTGTTAAGCGACTTGGTATATTTTGTTCCCTTGAATATGTTTTGTTCTAAAATCTATGTTAATCACCTGTGATTTGCCTAGTACAACAATTATTGGTAAACGAACACTTTACTCTTAGCAGTAGATGCACCTTACCAATCATTTATTCATGATGTTATATTTATCTGATTATTTCTAGGGTGGTAAATAAACGTTTCTTGTTAAAGCTGTTTCCTCATTGTTTTTAGCCGTTCTCTGTGACAATTCCTATTTGATTCGTCTGCGTAATCCAACCAAACCTAGCTTAACTTTACCTAATAATTTAGCCAAACCAAACCTACCTTAGAGTGAGTCTTAAATGACGCCTGAAGCAGTCGTGGATACAGCTTAAGGAACATGATGATGATAACAGTAGAAATTTTTCAGCAGGAAAAGGTAGTGTACCACCCTGAAAAATAGAAAAATACAGAAAATAAACTGAGGATTATGAACTGGATTGGTGAGGTCAATCTGCCGCTTCAAGGTAAGTGTACATTTACCCACTTATTTCCTAAATAACGTGGGTTTCTAAGTAAACACCTTGAATCACAGTGCCTGATACATGTTTACAAAACCATAACACCAGAGTCTTACAGAATAGTAACATGAATCAATTCGTTGCACAGTTGTAAGTTAGCTTTCTTCTGTGACGTTTCTTCCGCAAACTGAAAATAAGTGAGGTACTGTGGCGTCTTTAATATGGTGTTAAGGCTTCTAAAACATTAATCCCTGTGGCTTGACACCATAATTCCATAAGGGGTGGCCATCTGTCTTTGAGTTACTTAATTTACAAGGAGAGGCACTAACCCTCTGCCAGCCTACTTGTTGACATGTAGGGAACAAGTATGGGTTGATGATATGGTTACCACCCAATGTTGTAAATGGGTTCTTAGCTTACAGGCAACCATTAGGCATGTCACTCAATGTAAAGCCACGTGAAAAGGAAAGTAGAGTAATAAAATTTGACAGGAAAGATGGGAGAAATAGGAAGAGAGGAGGGCAGACACAGAAAAAGAATGATGAAGGAGGAAGTAGGCAGCACTACATCAAGGGAGTGGATGATGGTCACCACCACTTACCGTGAATGATTTACAGGCCATTTTAGGTATTACCCTACCCAAATGTCACTTAAGCTAACCTAGATCTGTGTCATTCAAGCCTAACCAAGACTAATTTCCAGTCTTACCTACCGTAAGTCATCAGTGGAGTCCATCTTGACAAATTTCAAATTTGAGAACATGTGAGACCTGCTTCCAGCCCTCTTGACTAATTGAATCAGAACCATAATGCACCAGCAAAACAAAAGCACACCACCTGTGGCCACAATGAACCACAAAGGAACAAACGTATTGCATGATGTAATGAATGAAACTTAAGCAAACTGTCAGCACAGGCACTCATTAGAGACTCCACAATATTGTATCTCATTTATTTTTAGTTTACGGGAGAAAAGTCACAGAAGATAGCTGCCGTAGAACTGTGCAACAAATTGATCTGTCACATGTGAATTACAGAATTATAAAACTTATTGTTAAGTTGTGTAGATTGGGTTGGGAAGAGGGAACGGTTCCAGAGGACTGGAAATCAGGTATTATTGTTCCTTTATACAAAGGAAAAGGGGAGAGAGAAGTATGTGGTAACCACAGGGGTATATATTTGCCTTCTTAGTGTGACTGGAAAAATATATGGCAGAATACTCATTGACAGGGTTAGGCATATGACAGAGGAGCTAGTTGGAGTAGAACAAGGGGAATTTAGGAAGGGAAAAGGGTGTGTAGATCAGATATTTGTTCTAAGATGTTTAGTGGAGAAGTATCTAGAGAAAGGAAAGAAAGTGTATGCTGCCTTCATGGACTTGGAGAAAGCTTATGACAGAATAGATAGGCAAGGTGTGTGGAAGGTATTAAGAATATATGGAGTGGAGGGGAAATTGTTGAGTGCTGTGAAGAGTATGTACGAAGGAGCTAGGGCTACAGTGCGAGTGGATGGTGAGCTGAGTGAGTTCTTTGATCTCAGTGTGGGACTGAAACAGGGTTGTGTGATGTCTCCATGGCAGTTTAATATATACATGGATGGGGTTGTAAAGGAGGTGCAAGGTAGGGCAGTGGGTGTGAGGGTGGCTGTAATGAATGAGGGTGAGATTTGGAAGATTTTGGTGTTGCTGTTTGCTGATGATACAGTATTGTTGAGTGAAGATGAATGGGAGTTGCAAGGTTTGGTGAAAGAATTTGGGGCAGTATGTTGGAAGAGGAATCTGAATGTTATTGTAAACAAGAGTAAAGTTATGGTGTTTGAGAGGAATGAAGTCACAGAATGTACAGTGAGGTTGGATGGTGAGGATATGGAGAATGTGATTGCATTCAAGTACTTGGATAGTGTGATGAGTTAGGATGGAACTTTGGGGGATGAAGTGCGTGAAAGGGTACAGCAGGGAAGGAAGGTTGTTAGTTCACTGAGAGCAGTGATTAGAAATAGGGAGGTGAGTATGGAAGTTAAGAAGTCACTGCATGATAGTATTGTGATCCCTACCCTGACGTATGGAAGCGTGAACTTTGCAAGAGGGGAACAAGTCAAGAGTGAGAGCAGTGGAAATGAGTTACTTGAGTGGAGCATGTGGAGTGACATGGAGGGACAGGTTGACGAATGAAAAAGTGAAGGAACGTTGTGGGGTGGATGTGGATGTGGTTGCGAAGATTAGGAGAAATACACTGAGGTGGTTTGGACATGTGGAGAGAATGGAGAATGAAAGACTGACTAAGAGGGTGTATGTAGGTGAGGTGGAGGGAGGAAGAGGAAGGGGTAGACCGAGGATGAGGTGGAGGGATGGAGTTGAGAGGTATATGAGGGAGGGGGGGTGAGCTGGGGGGAGGGTAGTCAAATGGTGGGTGACAGAGCGACTTGGAGGCGTTTTGTCTGCAGCCACCCTTTGCGGGATTAGGGCGTTGGGCTATAGATAGATAGATAAATAGTATCTTTTACATTGTTTGGCCAAATTAGAGGGGATTTGTCAATTGCAAATGCTTCTTTTTGTATTTATTTAATAAGGAGAGGGAAGGGATATTCTCCAGCTCCTTGCTCCATCCATTATCTTTGTTAAAATATCTTACCCAAACCTAATGTAACCTATTTTAATGTAAATATGGTATTAGTTGGAGCTAGAAGCTTCAGTTGCCCCTCCTTATTTACTACACAAATGAAGCATTTGTAACTAAAAGTCATAGAGAAGACCCCCCCCCCAATTCAGTTGGACTGTCTTAAAATACTGTACACTACAAAACTGTACATGATTATTGACCGAAACTTGACATTATTCTCTTGATTACGGTATATATTTTTGCCATTTTTCCCATTCATGTACCCCATGACTTACCTTGATTTTACAGCCCTACCTTCTTTTTAGGGAATCAGCATTGACGGGGTATTGTAAGTCTAACTGAAATTCATATACAGACGTAAAATACAGTACCGGTACCAAAATTCAAACATTTGTAAATTTCCAAGTGAAATTTGGAGTTTGTAAAAAAAAATGTATGCAGTATATACAGTAATAAAGAGTGGCACTGTACAACACATTTACCATTTACTAAATTCCTTTCTTCCCTTACCCATGTTCCCTATAAGACCAAAGCTCATGCTCTGGATCCCCCACTCCTTGTGAATGTAAAATTGAAGTAGAGAGATAATATATTTTACTTCCTAATCATCACCAACATGACCTTTGTTCCTACAAAAAGATAAAAGGTCAGAGTGTAGCAGAATCCAAAAAGCTGAAAGAAAACTTACCAACATGCCCAGTGAGGTGAACCCTTGGAACCCAGACTCCAGCTGCAGATGTAACCATCTGCACATTTTATTTTTTTTCTTATAATAATCGCAAATGGGGGAGGCAGTGGCCAAATCAGTAGAGAGGTGGCCTGCAGTCCTAATGGACCCAGGTTCGAATCCCCACTGGGGCAGGGAACAGTTTAAGTATTTGAATTTCATTAAAAGCAGACTTTACTGATCTACTAGACAACCCGCCAACATGTTGTAAAAATATCCCCGCAAATACCAATACAGTACACCAGTCCCGTGTGAGACAGCCCTAGCATAATATTCAATATAGATGGTGGGTGTTAGTGCCGAAGTGATGACACATGGAGGTGTATGGACGTAGGAGGACTACTGGGCCTATAACAGGCTGAATCCTAGCCCAGAATCACTCACACACACACACACACACACACAAAATACTTCACTGCTCATACATCTCCCAGATGGAGTCAGTCCACCAACTTTGAAGTTAAAAAAGGGATACCAAATCCTTGTCATGTGCCCCTTTGTATGTGAATCATCCAGCCAACTTGATCCCCTGCCATATCCATCCACTTTGGTCATTGCTCACCATACATCAACCTCCTGCCTTCAGACTCACTCAACTATGTTTGACCCATTTTACCACCGTATTAACATACTAAAGGAATATTTATTTTGTGCTTTGACAGTAAAAATGGCACATGGAGGGGTATCAGTCAACACAGGCAAACTGAGGCAGTTCATGTGTATAGAATACCCTGGCCTGGTAGAGAATGTACCTGAGATGATCAACACACTTGGAGGAATAGAAAAAATATCGGAGGTAATTACTATGCCCATTTCTTCTGCATAATAATAAGTACTAAATTGAATCTTGATGATGTCCTTTTAAATTTGCTCTCCCTCTCTCGTGACTTTGCAACTTGGGAAAGACTTCTTGTATGGAGGTGGATGACAAAGGCTGTGTCTAACTCTTCCAGTTCAGGAAATCTCTCCTAAGATAAGTAAAATTATCAGAAGGTGGTAAGAATAAATAACAAAACACAACATTGGATTGAAGGGATTAAGTGAGTACTTTGTGTCTGCTTCCCATTTTCTTGATTTATAGCACCATCTTCATATTCTTGCTTTCCATTTATGCCATTCAGGTGTATTGTGAAGATAACCGACGTATGGAGCTGCGATTTCGACCAAACGATGTTTATTGCAAGCCCACCTGTGGAGAGCGACACAACTCAACAGCACTTCTGCTTCGAGTTGTTCGCAAAAAAAAGAAAAAGAAGCCCAGCGGCACTCAGTCAGAGGGTTGGTCCTTTGTAATTTCATGAATGTTAGAATGTGTCCTTTTGCTTCATGTTCTGTTACTCATATAGCACCCAAATAATTCAGTAAGTTACCCCTACAGTATTAGTAAATGTCTGTGGAGTCATTCAAGAAACAAGTCAAAGCTTTTCTTTTCTTAGAGGCATATGATCCTGTCAGTGATACTGTTACTGATGATTGTAGGGTTGAATAGGAGCCACTGTTCTGATTCAGTACAATACTACTGTACGTATGAACTGATAGCCTTGTTCTTAGTTTAGGTTTTGAACACTAGGGAATTCATTTGAAGAACTGGCACTTTTGAGAAACAACAGATCAGCCTTTATTATAATTACCGTACCTAATAAAAAGAAATATATTGGCAACTTTAAAGATACAGTTTACTTCACAAGTTGTGCTGTGTGACACATTGTGTAGGATAAGACAGCATTTATGGTTTTTTGTATGTCATGATACAGTAATCTAGATATCGACGTCATCATTATCTAACCCTGTGTTGCCCTGTGAGGAACGTCAGAGCCCGGAGCTAGGCAAGTTGGTCCTGACATTTAAAATGAGAGTGACCAGCCTCACTCATCCCAGAGTTTCATTACATGGGCAGTAAACTCCAACCACCCCTTGCATATAAACACACACAGGCTCAATCCAGCTGGAGCGCTGTAATTACCCACTAACCACCAGGTGCCATAAGCTGGTTACCTGGTTACCATCCAGCGTAGTAAATGGTTTCCTGGAGTACAGGAAACCATTTGTCATGTCACTTAGTGTAGAGTCGACCGTAGACAGAAGGAAGAGGAAAGAATGAGGGAAAGAAAGACAGAAGAGGAAGGAAGGAATGAAGGAAGAAAGAGAGGAATAGACAGTCACCCAAGAGCAGCACTATATCAAGTGAGCGGATGGTGAACACCCTCACCTGCCACAGATAATCTAGATGATTGGCATAAGATGACTTCTTAATACTGGTCTGATAATAGTATTATTGAGGCATTCCTTTTTTGTTTGTAAAGGCTGAAAGTTCAAACCCATGTACTTAGAACTTCTGGTCTGTCATACTCACAGTCAGACTGCTATGTATGAAATTTACATGACTGGGAAAAACAGACGCACAGTCAAACTGCTATGTATGAAATTTACAGGACTGGGAAAAACAGTATGCAGACTATTTTATGTGAAACAAACTTGATGAGGTACGAGGATAACTCATTTGAATCCTAAGCTCATAACTCATTTGAATCCCAAGCTCACAGGACCCATCTGCCTCTCAGGCCAGTCAACCCACATTAACACCAAATTTATTGCATCCTACTTTTTTTTTTTTTTTTTTTTTTTAAGTGTTGCCAAATGTAATATGTATCATCCTTTTCTGTTTGCAGTCGAGGGTGATGCGGAGGAGGTGGCAACACACTCAGCATCAGATTCAGCCAACATTAAAACTGAGTTGATGGGAGTCGTCCACACTACCTACAAATTTAACAGTCAGTTTCTTGTCTGTGATTACTACTGTCATTATTTATATCATAGTAATTCTAAGATTATGTTTGAACTGCAAAAGCTGAATATATTCACTGAAGTATCCAAATACAGTACAATGCATACTATTTGAGGTCTTTCAGTGTTAACAACAAATGCAGGTATACCCCAGTTTAACAGTGTAATTAGTTAGGCAAAACCCCATTATTAGGCGGGATATCATATATCAGGGTACTTTTAACATGTAAAGTAATGGGAAGCGTTTATCAACCTTGGGTTTCCCCTCCAGCCAAGTCCAAAACCCACCCAAATGAGCCCAAAACAAGTTTAAAGCCAATCTAAATGGCCTAATAGCTGTAAAGGAAGCTAACCTAAGCCTAACACCTGTAAATAACTCACTGAAACCAACAAATAAAATCTGAATATTGTCAAATATGTCTGGAAAAAATCAAGCTTAGTAAACCGTACCTCAAAATGACAATATTCACTCCACCTATGGCTAAAACACGTTAATCCAAGTCTGGGACACAGTTTTAGTCTAAAATATCATCAGAATCAGTTTTTAAGAAATCAGAACGCATCGTTAAACCAGGGTTTGGCCATCGTTAGGCGGGGTAACTTTGGTACAGTATTTCTACCCCTATCACTAAGTTGAGGTATCGCATCTAGGGGTCTCGTATATCGAGGTATTACTGTACCAAATATACCCAATAGAATAGAACAGTAATGTCACTCTCATTGAAGGTATAAAATGCAATGTTTAAGGAAAGTACCATATTATGTCATGGAATAAAATTGTGAAATATAGCTCTAACATGACTTTTACAGTGTACATTACCTCAGTACATTATTGTACTCTCCAAGCCTCACTTCCCTTTATCTTTTACCTAAAAATATTCTAGTCCACATTAAACAGGATTCTCTTGCTGTTATTATATACTCTGTCTTTTTGTACGCCTTAGATGAATTACCAACCTTCTATGTAACAACTGACTGTTTCTGCAGAATTCAGCCACTGCAACTGGATGTTTCCAGATATCACTGAGTTTATACTAAGGAATGGTCTCTGTTGTCAGTACTGTACAATACGATACTTTATTAGGTGAAATTGTGGTGTGACAGGTGGCACTACAGACAGAGGAGAATGAAATATGTGTAAGTTTTATTTTGTTTTTGGTGCTGGAGTAAAGTTCATTGCTGCATTTTAGTTTGTCTTGTCTCTGAGTTATTTTTTTTTTTTTTTTTTTTTTTTTTTTAGTAAAGTTTATTGTTTGGTTTTGGGTGACTAACATCCATTTTCATACATACATTACTATTACTGATTGGTGATAAGGAATGTTATTATAAAGCATTTTGTATGTTCCAGGGTAGTTTTTGCCTGTGAGTTGTAGTAAAGATGTCAGAGGCTTGAATAATGGAATGACTGTGTGATCTGTGTTATTGGCCATTCTGTTGACAGTTCTCATTTAATACTTTCATTTTCCCAGTCTTTAATCCTGCCCACACCATTTACACACATATATTATAAACCATAAAATATTCAAAATGCAATGAAAATGGTTAGTTAAGAATTAAACTGAGGATTTTTACCCTCACCATTGCAATTGATATTATGACTGTAATGTTTATAATAAGTGTCTAGAGTGATTGTACATAGTTGTCAGGGTCATATTCATGGTGGTTGTGGTTTGAACTGTAGTGATGCATGTTGATTACCGTTCGGGCTTATAGTGAAAACAGTGAAAGTACTATGGGTCACAAAAGTATCGGTGCACGATATGCATGAAACATTTGGGACCACAGAATGAAGGTCACTGAAATATTAGTGTCCAACCTACCACACGTTGATAGCCCTGATGTCGGGAGGTGTCACATCGCCATCTAGCAACATCCTCTTGCAAACATATAGCAGATGTAATTTATATAAACAGACATTGTTCATACACAGTGAGACGTTGGTAATGTACAGCAGTTGTTCAGATGTTTTCAGTGTGCATTGGACCCCCTATGTACCAATACTTTTAAGACCCATAGTACTTTGCTGTTACTGAGGAATTATTCTATATGAATTAGTTTGGGTGGAAAGAGGTGGGAAATGCCAAGACAGTTGAAAATGGTAAGGGATTATTTTAGCAAGTGAAGTATGGAAGTTGGAAAAACAAAAACACTGATGAGGGATAGAAATGGATGAATAAAGTATATACAGAGATAAATGTGAAAAGGGTTGCATCCTCTTTTAATTCCGCAACTGACTGAATGATGGTGACACAAATTAGTTTCAGAGAGGAAGGAGGTGAGGAATGCTAAGATAGTTGAATATAGTAAGGGATTATGTGAATGCATGAGGTATAGACGTTGCAAAACTAAAGAACTGATAGGGATTGAAACGGATGCATAAAGTATGTATGAAGATAATATGTGAGAAGGATTGCATCCTTTTTCATTTCTGCTGCTGACTAATTGGTGGTGTACGGCACAAGTATAGTGCAACAGATTATTGCTGTAAAGCCCATTGTGAATGGATCATTTCTTGTGATGTAGAGCTAAGAGTTTTGATGGCTTGAAGCCTTGAATGTTTTAAATAGATGTATGACCTTCACTAGGCACTTATTTTTTATTTAGTTATTTATTATTATTCATCCATCCATCTATCATCCAATGTTACGTTGCCCCATGAGGAGCGTAGGAGCCTGGGGCTATGCAGTTGGTCCTGACATTTAAGATGAGAGTGACCAACCATACTCATCCCTAAGTGGCATTACGTGAGCAATAAACCCCAATCACCCCATGGAATTTATTATTATTATTTTTTTTTTTATTCGCTCAGCAGTGGGTTATGGTGAAGATCATGAACTCTGCTTACAAATTCAGGTTCCTAAGAGGTAACCGGAGATGCAGGAACCAAAACAACACATCAGCACACTAAACAACACAGGTATCACCAACATAAACAGGCATGTTATTACAAAGTTCAACAACATCATACTTAACACAGACATCACATTCCACAAGACAACAGCTGACATTACAACCCCCACCTCATAAGACATGGCTAAAGACTTAAACATAACTCACCTCTCCCAAATACACCTGACACCCAAACAGAACTCCAAGAAATAAACAATATCAACAACAAAATTAGTATTAAAAAAAGAAATGAAAGGCCTTTGTAACAACACTTCCTCACTCCACAGACACCTCTCTACTCTGCAAAATACTTAATAGTATCAGTAAATCATTTACACCCACTTCAAGACCTGTGCTGCTGTCACGTCCAGCACCTAGCACATCCCTTCCTTCAAAAAACAAGCAAACATTCTCGTTAACCACTATGCGAACATAAGTCGTTTATCATTAACACTCCTGAGTCTAAACAACCCTCTCAACATAGGCTGTCCTTTCCACTCAATGACAGTGAAACCCCCTTTACTCCAGAACAGGCACAATATTTTTATTATACTAAAAAAAAAAAATCTGCAATTATAGGGCCAGGTGGCAACAGCAGCTGAGTACACCTGAAACATTTAGGACCACAAGGCATCCAGGTCCTCACAAACATCAGTAACTACGCTCATGCCCAGTTTCGCATTCCCAGTATTTAGAAACATGGAACAATCATCACTTTACTTAAACCAAAGACCCTACACTCCTTCTTTTGACAGACCTATAACACTACTTTGCAAACCATCCAAAATAAATGAATGCCTGATTCCCTAAAAACCCATGTTACTCTGAATCCTTCAAAACATGGATTCAGAGCACTACACTGTACAAACTCCTTACCATACTGACTAGTCTCACACAACAAGCACCAAATCAATTCCATGACACACACAACACACACTTCTCACAACAACAGATATTAGAAGAGTCGTCGATGCTGTCCCCCAGTGCAAACTTTTTACAGTACTGAGATACTGTACACATCACAAACATGGCAAAAAATACATAGTGCTGGCTGTCCAGAGTCTGGTAGACAAGCACGTGTTACATTCCAGGGCAAGTAGTCATAGACACAAAATTTCCACAGTGGAGTTCCATAGGGCTCTGTTCTCATACCCACAGTCTTCATCCAATACGTGCATGATATGCCCACACCTCAAACCACCAACAAACATTGCCTCTAATGCAGATGACATCACCTTAACAACCACACACCACACTGCAGACATGGCCTGTACACTACAACAGGACTACAGACTTGGGTTGAGAACAACAGGCTGACGACTGTTGCAGCCAAATCCATCACCACACTAATCACCAGCACAAAACGTGAACACTGGTACTCCCCCAATGTCACACTCTACAATGTTTGTGTGCCACACACCTCCTCCACTGAGATCCTTGGAGCAGCATATGACATTGGACTCACCTTCAAGGACCATGTACAAGACATTAAGTGGTAGTGCACCCCCTGACTCATCAATTCACTTAGGACAACAACAGGACCAGACTTTGGGCAACAAAAAGAAACACTCCTTACTCTACAAACAATACATTAGATCATTAATGTCCTATGCTTCCCCAGCATGGACTCCCATCCTATCTTGTGCCCACCATAACACCTTACAAATCATACAGAACAACACCCTACAGTACACATCATCAATGGCTACACCAAAACCACTCCCACAACCCACTTACACTGAAACAAAAGTCCTCTCTGCCAGAGAAATGAATGAATCAGCAATCTCTTGCAGCATTCAAGTCCCTTAAGCTTTGATCTCAGGTTCACAATAAACAATGTCGGACTGATTCTCACCATTTTTTTCTTTTTATTCTTTCCTGTCAAACATAATAATCTTAATTTTACAGCTGTTTACTTTCTTCTTATACTTTTCTGTCAAGCAGCTTGACTTTGATATTACCAATACTGTTTTTACTTTCAGTTTTCAGATTCATTTACCTTTCTTTATGTTCTTTATCATCCTGATTTCCTTTATCTGTATGGTACATTACTAGATGTTGAGTAGTTTCTTGTACTGTACTCACATACTTCCCCACAGATATGTGTGACTTCCAGTATGTACCACTGGTAAGCACTGATGATGGCCTATCACAAGTGTGTGTGTATGACCAGCTGGCACCAAAGGGTATGGTAGGGGCTGACTGGCTCAACCATCCAGCTCCTCTTTACCTTCCCCCCGCTGCCTTCACAAGGATGGATACCCCACAGGTTTTTTAGTCCACCTACTTTGTCCTCATGTAGCGACATTAACACTAGTAATGACTTTTTTTTAATGCATTTTTACTTGGCTAGGGAGACACCCTTTGAACTGGAGGAGGTAAGTACATCTTCAGTAACCCATTCATTAAAGGGTGGCTCTCATAAGCTGAACAGAATTATCTGGTGATACCAAGAACAAAATATATTTCACAAGACTTAAGGTTAATATGCACTGGTCATGTTAAATAATTCACAGTTTCTTTTGCTGTACCTCTTATGAATACCTGTAACAGTGTTCAGTCTGGCTGAATTCTCTTTTACTGAATTACTTTGGTAATAGTGATATATAAGGTTGGTGGGGGCACTTACCATCTACTCACTTGATGTAGTGCTGCTATCAGGTGCCTCCCCTTTCCTCTTATCCTTCTTTCCATCCTTCCTCTTCTGTCTTTCTTCCATCCATCCATCCATCATCCAATCCTACATTGCTCCATGAGGAGCGTAGGAGCCCGGGGCTTCCCTCATTTTTTCGTCTTCCTTCTGTCTACGGATGACTCTACACTGAGTGACAAGCCAAATGGTTTCCTGTTCACCAGGAAACGACTTACAGTACGGTACTATGCTGGGTGGTAACCATATAACCAAATTATGGCACCTGGTAGTTTAGTGGGAAATTAAGGCGCTGCAATCTGCTTGAGTCGGTGCAGGCTTATATCCAAGGGTGGTTGGGGTTTATTGCTTATGTAATGCCACTCAGGGATGAGTGAGGCTGGTCACTCTTCGTAAATGTCAGGACCAGCTTGCCTAGCCCGGGGTGCCTACACTTCTCATGGGATAACACTAGAGTAGGTGATGAATGAGTGAATGAATAGTGATATTATCAGAGTGTGATTGTCTCTTCATAGGAGCAGTACTGTACTTACATGAATCCCCAATCTACATTACTGACTTACCTATGGTGAAGCACAATGTTTACACAGAAATAATGTTCTTATCATTAATTATGCAATTGTAGGTGGAGGCACCTGCCATCCATCTACTTGATGCTACCTTCAAGGTGACTCTACAATAAATATTGGTTTCTGTTTTATTGTTATGCAGGACTACCGTTATCGTCGAGAAGCCAACAGTGACAGCAAATCCAAGACTCCTCAGAACATTATTTGTCGCACACGCCAGCGCAGGACACACTTTGCAATATTCTTTTCGTTTAAAGTAAGTTACGACTTTTTGTTATTCATTTCAAGTTTCTAATCAATAGTGTATGTTATCCTACTGTGTGCAAAATGTTTAGCCAGATTGAAAGATAATTTTGGTCTAAGTTTAAACTTATCCTTGAAACTTATTTTATGTCATGCACAGCCCCTCTTCAGGGATTACCGGTATATATCTTTGACTCTACTTATAGAACTTTAGGGTATATAGCACTTTGCAAGCAAATGCCTTTCTTAGTGTCAACCAGTGGCTCTTGGGTGGGATCATATACCTGACCCCTCAGTTAATAGTGTTTGCTCTAACCTACTGTACAGTCATACACCATTGAGTCAAATAAACATAGTCCTTTAAGTTTTACATAATCATAAGACTGCCACCTGCATGTTACAGTATTATTCTTTTGTAAAGGGGCCCATACACTGTCAAGCATGTTTGTCAAACACAATGTTTGATCATACATCGCCACACAATACAGCAAAACTAACCAAACTTCAGTTAGTGCCAGTGACACACTGTATTCACATAGGGTGATACACTGCCAGTATGAGCAAAGATCATTCTGTGTTGCTATTATACTTGCATTGGCAACAGACAGTAATAAGAAAAAAATGAAAAAGAAACAATAGATGAAAGATTGGTAAAAATAAAAAAGGGGGGGGGGCACCAATTTTCTCATGCAACCCTTTTGAAAGAACTGAAAGGTTTCATCACCAGGAGATTTCAAAAACTTTTTGAGAACGGATAGTGAAACTTTTGCAGAATTGCTGGAGAAAGTAATACCCAGTGTGAACAAAGAGGACACTGTTTTAAGAAAAGTCATACCAGCAAGTCAGAGACTCTCAAGTACACTTTGTTTTCTCGCAGCATGCAAGAATTCTGGAGATTTGAAGTTTACAACTGCCATTTGTGCTCAGTCATGGTTGTATTCTCATGGAGACATGCGGCACCATCACAACGGTGCTCAGAGACAATAATAAGATGTATATTATTTGCAGTATTTTTTTATTCTTCACTCTTGATTTGCCAAAGCGCAGGAAGCTGCCTAAAGTTCAGTGAAATCATTTCAGAATGCGCAAGGTTCACTTGTGCTCGCCATGATGGTTGCCCTGCGACTGTGCATGATTGATCATGCATTACCACACACTACCAAACATATCTGACAAACATCATGTTTGAGGGTGAAATATAAAACTTTTTCAATCATCTTCAAACATATTGATCACACCTTCATATGTGCCCACACACTCATAGACTGTATGATCCAGCATCAGTTTGACAGTGTATTGGCCCCTTAATTCTTCAATAGCTGCAGGCGTCAAATGATGCCCTACTGCGCCAGTGCCGGGGGTGTCGAATTAGCGCAATATAGAAAAAACTGCGAACAATTACGGGATGGGAATGAAATCAGTGGTATGGTTACATGACCCTACTCGTACCATCCAAAGCACTCGGGCAGTCAGTTCATCACGCCCATTGGTTTACATGTTATTGGCACGTGCATAGTACAGTAATCACTCGATTATCTGACATAATAGAGCCAGAGTCATGTCCAGGTAATGGCTCTATCTGGATAATGGACTTCTCCCCCAGCCCCCCTCTTCTTACATGTCCTAACTTTGAAAACTGTTGTAAAAGGTCACTACTGTACATCGTACAACATTTGTTCCTGGTGTTTTACACTACTGTATTTGGTCAAACAGACCTATAAACAACAACCAAGCAGTTACCACAGTCAAGCAGACCCATCAACCACAGACATGCAATTACCAATGCAGGACCATACCCTGCAGTGACATGAAAAAAGTACCATAATGTACAGTACTGTACATGATAAGACTGGCTACACAAGAAAAATGCAGTGGGCACACAAAATGTTATGGCAAAATGAAATAAAATACTGTATTGGTAAAATAATATCATGGAACATAACAGTAAGCTAAGTCAGTGGGCACACAAAGTGTAATGGTTAAATGGCATAAAATCACGTAGCTAAAATAGAATAACATCATGGAACAGTACAGTAAACTAGAATAAAATCAAGGAACAGTATAGTCATTTAGTATAAAACCGGCTATACAAGAAAAAGGCAGTGGGCACTCAAAACATAATGGTAAAATGGAGTAAAATCATGGTAAAATACTTTAGAATAAAATCATGGAACAGTACAGTAAGGTAGAATAAAATCAAGGAACAGTACAGTCATCTAGAATAAAACCGGCAACAAAAGAAAAAAGCAGTGGGCACACAAAATGTAATGATAAACTGAGTAAAATCATGGTAAAACAGAATAAATTCATGGACCAGTACAGTAGGTTAGAATAAAATGAAGGAACAGTACAGTCAGCTAGAATAAAATGAAGGTAACACTCAATTCCTCGCAGGGCATTGTGTGAAATAACCTGCTAGCTCCTTGACTCTGACTGAGTCAACACTACCCTCTTCCTTTTCCCTGGTGAAGGGGCTATCATCACACACCCTAGGAAGAGGTATGCGAGGAATAGCAGTGCGTGAAGCAGGTAGGAAATCGCCACAAAAGTGACCACATGCACTGCCATGACAACTTTCCTAGAGGAGATGTTTACTCATTGGATGTCAGGTGGG
This sequence comes from Coenobita brevimanus, assembly GCF_032717465.1. Classification (NCBI taxonomy): domain Eukaryota; kingdom Metazoa; phylum Arthropoda; class Malacostraca; order Decapoda; family Coenobitidae; genus Coenobita; species Coenobita brevimanus. The sequence goes on from NC_137045.1 coordinate 7,079,371, forward strand.
AAATGAGAATGACTGAGGGAGCCTGTAGCAGGTGCTGGGTGAACTACGGAGCCAGGCGGCGTGACATCACTGGGCTATTCTCGTCTGCATGGGCAAGAAATGTCCACGTGGCAAAAATTTCACCGCGGAGGCGAGAATATTGTCTGGATATTTTGAAAAAAAAAAAGTGCCATTAATGGTTTAATACAGCTAGATCACAGCATATGGATAATGGATCGTGCAGATAGTGGATGTCTGGACAATCAGGTGATTACTGTAATTTTATGAATTTTTCTGCAAATCACAGGATGGGTTTAGGAAGCTAAAAAACACATTGCCAGGTGTGCCAGATGATTCTCTTTTCATCTGGGGAAAAAGAAATCTGTTTTCGAAATTTGAAAAATGGTCCCAAGGCCAGTCTATGGTGCACATGAATGTACAGTAGAACCCCGGAATTTGTACACAATTCATTCCTGGAAGCTGTACGAGTTGCAACTCGTTCAAAAACCGAATCATTGTTTTCCATAAGAAACAGTGTACTGTATTTTGCATTAATCCGTACATAAAGCCTTTAAAATAAAGAAGTACAGTATACCCTGTAGATGATATAAATGATGATTTTACTGCATCTTACCTGTAATGAGGAGAGCTGATGGCTGAAGTGGATGGATGTGGAGAGGAAGAGGAGGGGTGTTAGTTTTTGGAAGGAGAGTCACCTTCCATGAAAACTGTAGGTAACTGCCCTTCTGGTGTTTTTCCTCTTTTCTTTCTCTTTGGACGAGGAGATTCTTGGGATTGGGGAGATGCATGGGGCTGAGGAGATGCTTGGGGCTGGGGCATTGATTTGGGTTCTTCAATGGTAAAGAACCTCTCCAGTGTTGTCTGCTGTTGATGACTTTTCAAGATTTTCCTAAAATGGTCAGTAACATTGTCCTTAAACAGGTTGATGCTCCTGGTGACCACAGCGGTGTTAGGATGCCATTTTTGCACCAGGGTCTGTGTTTTCTCCCAGTGGTAACACAGTTCCTTAATTTCTGCAGTGGAAATGCTCCCCTTACTCATCTCCTTCTCTGAAGAAGAAGAAAGTTCCACAGCCACTTCCTCTTGCTGATCCTTGTGCAGTTGCTGGAGTTCTTTGGTGGTTAGCTCATTCTTGTGGTCTTCCACTAACTCCTCCACATCCTCATCGTCCACCTCCAAAACCATGGACTTCCTCAGGGACACAGTATCATCCACCACTGCAGTCCCTTGTTCAAGTTGTGCCTCAAAGCCTTCGAAGTCTCTGACTGGGACACAGTCTGGCCACAAATTCCTCCATGCAGAGTTTAAAGTCCTTAAAGAAACTTCACCCCAGGCTTTGTCTATTAACCTCAAGCAATGAAGGATATTGAAGTGGTTCTTCCATAAATCCCTGAGGGTTAGCTCGGTGTCAGAGGTCACTTCAAAGCACTTTTGAAAAAGTGCTTTTGTGTACAGTGTCATAAAGTTAGAAATGACCTGCTGATCCATGGGTTGGATTAGAGGAGAGGTGTTAAGGGACAAGAACATCACCTTGATGAAACTGCATTTACCAACCAATTCTTCCTCAAAGCCTGGAGGGTGAGCAGGAGCATTGTCCAGTATCAGGAGGGCCTTGAGAGGTAAATTTTTCTTCTCAAGGTATTTTTTTTATAGCAGGGGCACACACTTCATGAGTCCATTCAGTGAAGAACTGCCTTGTTACCCAAGCTTTACTATTAGACCTCCACATTACACTGAGTTTACTTTTTATCACATTGTTTTTCTTAAACACTCCTGGGTTTTCTGAGTGGTACACAAGCAAAGGTTGAATTTTCAGGTTCCCGTTCTTGGGTTTTCTGAGTGGTACACAAGCAGAGGTTTAATTTTCAGGTTCCCGTTGGCATTAGCACAAAGCAAGAGTGTAAGCCTGTCTTTCATGGGCTTGTGTCCAGGCAGTGATTTCTCCTCATTTGTAATGTAGGTCCTTTTAGGCATCTTTTTCCAGAAGAGGCATGTTTCATCACAATGAAAAACTTGTTGAGAAGTGTATCCCTCACTCTCTACAAATCTTTAAAATTCCCCAACAAACTTTTCAGCATCCTCTTTGTTAGCACTACCAGCCGCCCTATGCCTTACAACATTATGAATGCCACTTTGCCTCTTAAACCTGTCAAACCAGCCCCTACTTGCTTTAAATTCATCACTTTCAGCATTTTTCTTAAGATCACCAATCAACTGGTTAGCTCTTTCACAAATTATTGTTTCAGAAACATTATTGCCAGCCAATTGTTTTTCATTAATCCACACTAGCAATAATTTCTCCATTTCTTCAATAAGTGGTGACCTGTTCACAGCAAGAGTAGTCACTCCTTTCACCACAGGAACCCCGTTTACTGCTTCTTTGTTTTTTAGCCTGGATGAAAAGATAGATTTCGCCATACCATAATGAATGGCAGAATCGGAGACACGGGTTCCACTTTCAAACTTTGCAATGAGTTCTTTTTTCAGCTCAATTGTTGTTCTCACTGCTTTCCTTTTAGTTCCAGCTGACTCACTAATCTTCTTAGGGCCCATGATTATGTACAGTTTTCTGACCAAAATACATAATTTATCACAAAGGTTAATGGAGCCTGTATGACTGATGCGTAGCTGGTGGAAGCCAAAGCGGGACTGGCGACCATGTGGCTCATACGATGCCACGTCTCTTAGTGCGAATAGCAGGTCTCCGTACGAAAACCGGAGTGAAAAAAGCTGTACAAAAACCGAGTTGTACGTGTAGAGAGGCATACGAATTCCAGGGTTTCACTGTATTACCTCACAACCACTGAGGGGTTAAGGCTGTGTATTTGTTGTCTGGTTTTCTGTGGTAAATTAAGACCCTCCTTGTTCTTAAGAATTTATCTCTGCATCACCTTATTTTCTGTTTCCCAGTCTCATCCATGTATGTCTGCTTGTGCCAGATTGACCAGTGAAAGACATTTTGATCAAATAGTATGTTCAGGATATACTGTAAGTATGTTGCATTGCTTGGCATTTTTACAGATGAAGCAACACAGTATCTTAGAATGTGTGATGGCATTAAAATCTGTCATTGAGGAATCAGTTATCTTCAGCCAAGTTTTTCCTCTCTTCCTTCCTTTATCCCCATGTTTCTCTTTCCTTGCCCATCTTTACTTCCATGTTTCTCTTCCCTTGCCCATCTCTTCTTTACTTGCTTTCTGTTCCATATATATTTATCATCACATTCTCACTCTTTACTCCCTGGCTGTTAAGGATGAAGAGGTACCAAAGGAACCACTACCAGGAGCAATGTCGCAGGTGCGTGTCAAATTCATGGACCGGGCACTCTACCAGGGGCTGAGGGATGCCTTCCAAAAGCGCCCCATCTGGTCTAAAAATGCTCTCAGAGTTTGGCTCAACTATAACAAGGACAAGCTCAAGGTAAAGATCAGATCAAAGAGTTTCTGGTAAACTAATAATTAATGAAATACTGTTTATACAAAGATGCACATAATAAGTTTGTGTTTTCCTCATCAGATGATGGAAAGGCTCTATCGTGTGTTATGAAAATGAGAAGATGAAGTTCTAGTGATATTAAAGTACAGTACAAGATAATAATAGATAGTGCTGTCTTATGAAGTGAGATTAATATGTGTTGTTTTGCAACTTGTGGCTAGTTTTTATTATTATTACAAAGAGAAGGTTTGGAAACATTATGTTTTTTACTGTCTCTCCCACATATTATGAGGTGCAACCCAAAAGTTCGGGGAATTTGACCATGAAAGAAAAATACTAACTCCTAGTTTCCACTGCCTCCTTCAGAATAGACCACTTGGGTATGAATACAGCAATCCCAGTAGTTTTTCCAAGATTCCATGCATCCTTAGAAGTCCTTAAGTGGAAGAACAAGGACTGAGTTCTCCACCATGACAATGTACTCACCCACACATCATTCATTGTTCGGCAGCTATTGGCATACCAAAACATAAGTCATTCCCCATTCCCTCTGTTTTCCTGATCTTGCCCCTTGCAACTTTCTCTTGTTTCTCAAGCTGAAATTCTGGCTGGAAGGGCGTCGTTTTGACACAATTGAGGATATCCATGCAGAGTTGCAGTAGGTGCTCAACACAGTCACAATTGAGGACTTCCATGGATGCATGGATTTTTGGAAAAAACAATGAGATTGCTGTATACATGGCCAATGGGGCTACACTGAAGGAGACGGTGGAAACTGGGAGTTAGGGTTAGTAATATTTTCGTTCATGGTCAAAATCCTCGAATTTTGGGGTAGCACCTCATACAGAATCATAATTTATGTTTGTCACAGGACCTAGACATACAGACTCATCTCACCATGAACCCAGTGGATTCAAGGAACAATCCACTTCAGTACAGCACTGTTAGAGATCTTTTATTGGGTCAGTCTTTCAACACAACCCTAACAGAAAAAATCTCTGGGAGTGCCTTGCCAGTTCCCTTTACTTCACATCCAGATGAGTGAGCCCACAACAACAATTAAAATATGTTCAGTAATCCTCACAATACCCCATTCTAGTATCTGCTGCCAACTTTATCCTACTACTTCCACACTGGACCATGGCGTAATCTTTGGGTACGGCTAGGCTATGACCCTCGCAAAGACCCCAAAGCCTGGATCTACCAAACATTTGACTACCGCATCAGGCAGGCAGGTAAGTCATGCTTTCATGGTTGTACTGAACGTGTTTATTCATAGCTTATTTTCTTTTTAGCTACAACTGGGGAGTAAAGTACAGGTATAAGATGTTTAAGAGAAAAACAAATTAATAAATCTTTGGGGGTGCTCACCATCCACTCATTCAATCTAGTGCTGCTCTCAGGTGACAGTCCTTTCCTCTCATCCATCATTCTTTTCTCTTCTGGTGTTCTTTCCATCATTCTTTTCTCTTCCGTCTGTCTACGGGTGACTCTACACTAAGTGACAAGCCAAATTATTTCATGTATACCAGGAAACCATTTACTATGCTGGGTGGTAACCATAACACCAAATTATGGCACCTAGTGGTTTAGTGGGTAATTAAGGCTCTCCAATCGGATTGAGTCTGTGCAAGTTTATATCCAAGGGATGGTTGGGGTTTATTGCTCACATAATGCTACTCAGGGATGAGTGAGGCTGGTCAGTCTCATCTTCAATGTCAGTACCGTACCAACTCGCTTAGCTCAGGCTCCTACGCTCCTCATGGGGCAACACGGGATTATGATGAATGAATGAATGAAAAAAGTAAATCTCATAAAGTACACTTGTTTGGAGTTCAGTTGTGAGGTATAAGTTTATTTTCTGAGATGGCAGACTAAATTTCATACATACAGTGGATCATCTTGAGTACAACAGTAGGTCCTCATTTCTTTTTTCTTCCCCCCCCCCACCTTTCCACAATAAAGTACAAATGGTTGCCCATTGAAGTTCCATTCTCACCCATAAAGCTGATTTACTATAAAATTTACAGCTCTGGTTGTATGAGTAAAATTGTGATACTTTGGAATATATCCCTCACATGTAATGAGGACTTCTGTATTTCAGTTTTACTGTTCATATATCTTAGGAATGACTTAGGGACGTGGCATTCCCCTAGTCATCCACCATGGACCTGAGTTCCTTTCGTATAAGTGATGGTTGTGTTGAGAGTTATCAAGCTTGCAGCTGTACAATATGCATATGGAACTATAGTTGGGGGCAAAAGCTTGCTTAGGCCTAATATTTGACTTCTGCAGTCCTCACTTTCCTCTGCTGGTTATTCCTAAGCAGAGACAAGCTTGGGGAGTTCCCTGCTGATAGATTCCCTTTGATATGATTCATAAAGCAGGCTAGTGACAAACATGCCCTAAGTGTGAAGTTTACCCTCAGTTTACATGGGCCTGCATTGTGCTAAACACATTTTGTACAAACAAGCATGCCCGTGTGAAGTACAGTAGACCCTCAACTTACACAGGCCATATTTGCACCAAACACATTTTGTGTGGAAAGATAAACCCTGACCTGGCTCAGTCAGTGCGGGGAAAAAACTTGTGTGGGAAAATCCCAGAAGTTGGCCATCATCCACAGCCATCCCCCTCAAAGTTCCACTGTCAGACCACGTAGATGCATTTAAATTATGAGATGTGAAATGGTCTATTTACAATAGATCACCTGGCCTTGCACACACACATTTCGCATGCTGCTTGCCTCTTTTGTCTCTCACCTCATCACCACCACTTATTATGTACAGTAGTTACTTTTTCTTTCAGATAAGTTTTTTCATATCATTTATATGGGATCCAACATGCTTGTATGTTTTAACCATTGGTTAAAATCCATCATCCAATCATACTTTGCCCCATGAGGAGCATAGGAGCCCAGGGCTAGGCAACTTGGTCCTGACATTTAAGAGGAGAGTGACCAGCCTCACTCATCCCTGGGTGGCATTATGTTAGCAATAAACCCCAACCACCCCTTGGATATAAACCTGCACAGGCTCAATCCGATTCGAGTGCTTTAATTACCCACTAAACTACCAGGTGCCAAAATTTGGTGTTATGGTTGCCACCCAGCATAGTAAATGATTTCCTGGTATACAGGAAACTATTTGGCTTGTGACTCACTGTAAAGTCACCCATAAGTAGAAGGAAGAGGAAAGAACGAAAGACAGAAGAGGGAATGTAAAGTCACCCTTAGGCAGAAGGAAGAAGAAAGAATGAAGGAATGAATGACTGAAGAGGAAGGAAGGAAGAGAGGAAAGGGCAGACACCCAAAGCAGCACTACAGCCAGTGAGTGGATTGTAAGCACCCCTACCTACCACCAAAAACAAACGGTCATATATCAACACTGCTAAATTTATGGGACATGAATATATGTCCTGTTTGCACTTGATCCCCCCCCCCACACACACACACACACACATACACACATCTTCCACCTTCCTCTCATCTCTCACCTCATTCATTCAACTAGGTTTTACATTACTTTATGCCATCAAAATACTGTAGTTTTTGACATACAGTACCTCTAAGTTGGTAAGTCATTATCTGAAGATACCCCATTCCCCATCATCCAAATATTGCTGCATCCTTTTTCATGGCAAGTGATCATCATTTATTCATCTCTTTGTATACTCTAATTGACCCTCTTTTATACTGTTATATTCCTAGAGGTTGCATGTATACCAGAATGAATGTTAGGTATGATCATGTGGGCATAGAAGTTTTTCAAGAGGGGTGAAGAGAGATTGGAAAATTTTTGCATTTCATCATAATAATTAGCCATATAACATGAGTTTCAGTGGCTCAATTTGTGTGTTTCAATTTGTGTGGTAAAATTGCTGGATTCATTAGTCATGTGAACTGAGAGTCTACTGTAGGTGCCGTGGAATAGTAGGCTACTGGTAGGCAAACTTTGTCCCTTACCATACCTCCTAGGGGCAGCCAGCCAGCCATCTTCTTTTTGTGTGATGAATTATTGGTCTTTTATAGGTGGAGTAAAGACCAAAGTTGAGGCCAAACGTAGTTACTCTAACTACGTTCTACCATACAAGAGCTCCAGTGCCTCCAGAAGGAAAGTGAGTTGAAAATTACAGTGCAGAGGACTCATAATCCATTGAATGATATACTGTATTGCATTAATACGCTACAGGCAGCCCTCCACATTCACAGAATCACTTTTGCGAGCCTAACAGATTTGTGGATTGCCCCTCTGTGGAGCCAAGACTGAATTTAATGGGTATGGTTGTGAGAAGCTGAGGTAAATATGTAGCTGATGACTTCCCCACACTCACTTGTGGGCAAGTCATCAGCTGTTTGTGATATGTTATGTTGCTTTCAGGTCCCAGATATGATTTATTAGGTACAGTATGTGCACACATGCTCACAGGGGGTGATTTGCAGCTGTAGAGGCATTTATGGGAGGGTGCACCAAACATATACGGAAAATCCACATTTGTGGGGGTCTGTGTCACATAACCCCTGCAAATGTGGAGGGCCGTCTGTACATAGTTTTATATGAGCATCAGACATAAATTTGTTTAGGCCAGGCAGATGATTTTGCTGAGCTTGGTATATTACAAAATTTTGGAATTGGAGAGGTTAGATATAGCCTTCATTAACACCTTAGCCACAAGAGGTTTCTCCTATGTTAATATCTTATGCATTAAAAACATATATTTTTTTTTTTCATGTAAATATTCTCGTATAGATATTAATTTTATTCATTGTATTTCCTTCCAAATATTACATTCATGAATAATGAAGCAGTTTGTAAAAGTTGTATAAAAGCCCTGAAACAAATCAAATTTGTATGTCAATTGGTCAGTGTTTTGACTGTAGGTTCACAATTATTGCTTTCATTTTTCTCTTAATCTTACTGTATATACTCTATATTACAAAGATGATAATGCAGCAATTCTGTCACACCAACCTTCATACAAAGCAAATTAGATCACTGGGCAGAAGTGTTGATCAGCCAAATGAGGTACCTAAATTTATTATATACAGATTGCATATAAAGTAGGTAAATTTTGCAGCTAGCAAAAAGGATGCGAAAATCTAAAATGAAGAAAAAAAAAGCTATCTCAGCACATGTTGAAATTAATGAATAAAGAGATTTCCCTGGTTAGTGCTTTGCCATAAATCTTTACTGAATGTCACCACAGACATCAGTTATCCAGTCATTACACTTGGGAGAAACAGGAGATGAGGGAGGAAGAGAGACTTCTACCACTGATAAGACCTCTGATGAGTTATACATCTTCAGGCCAGGCATGATTCCACCGTACCGACAGATGTTCTACCAGGTAAGTCTTCTCCATCTTTATAGTCTCTCATCACTAAAAGTTGTTTCAGTTAGAGGTTTTCACAATTAATTTGCTGATGAATTAACAAGTCTCACATAAAACTGGTTTTGATATGAAGCCATTTTAAGGTCAGAAATGAGAAGTTTATACTTTTAATCCACCAGTTTTGAAATAGAGGCTTTATGTACCTGAAGTTGTTTCACTTAAAACAGCATATTACCAGCATATGTCATACACTTGAAATGAGGACTGACTTTATTGTTATGGGATTCACAGTGATATAGTCAGCTATTTAGGTGATGTCTGATGTATTAGACTGGCATTGCTGTAGGGAAGGAAGCATATACTATGTACAGTACATCACTTTTTCAAAATGTTTGCTGATACTGTGACCTTGAATCTCTTGTATTATATATTAATAATTTTTATGTAGCAATTTTACTTCTGGTAGGAGAACCATTGTATAACTCACTTTCCATCAACTTACACGGCATTGTAAATTTGCCTTCAGCTTCCCATGTTCAACAGCTCCTTTCCATATCTAACCCTTATCTTCTCTCCTAACCGAGATGGCTGAATGATGCCAGTAACAGTAACTCATATTCTGTATCCTCCTGTTTCTTTATATTAATTTTAAAGCCTAAGATGATTGTTGCTGTGTGTATGCAGCAGTCTGATTTGTTGTTTTGTTCCTGAACTTGAATCATCATCAACATCATCATCTAATCCTGTGTTGCCCCATGAGGAGAGTTGGAGCCAAGGGCTAGGCAAGTTGGTCCTGCCATTTGAGACGGGAGTAACCAGCCTCACTCATCCCTGAGTGGCATTACATTAGCAGTATACCCCAACCACGCCTTGGATACAACCCTGCACAGGCTCAATCCGATGGAGCCCCTTAATTACCCACTAAACCACCAGGTGTCATAATTTGGTTATATGGTTACCACCCAGTATAATAAATGGTTTCCTGGTGTATAGGAAACCTTTTGGCTTGTCATTCAGTGTATACTGTAATCATACATAGACAGAAGGAAGAGGAAAGAATGAAGGAAAAAAAGACAGAAGAGGGAGTCACCTGTAGGCATAAGGAAGGGGAAAGAATGAAGGAAAAAAAGACAGAAGAGGAAGTCACCTGTAGGCATAAGGAAGAGGAAAGAACGAAGGAAAAAAAGACAGAAGAGGGAGTCACCTGTAGGCATAAGAAAGAGGAAAGAATGAAGGAATGAAATTTAATCCCCAAGCTAGGCAACTAAGGCCATATAGCCCCGCTAGTTTACAGGAGCACGCTACCAATCCCGAGGCTCGAACTCACGACCCCCGAACCACGAGCTCGATGCTCTGCCTCTGAGCCACTGTGCCCCCTAGCATGAAGGAAAGAAAAACAGAAGAGAATGGAAGGAAAGAAGGAAGGAAGAGGGGAAAGGGCAGCCACCCAAGAGCAGCACTACATCAAGTTAGTGGATGGTGAGCACCCTCACCTACCTGAACTTGAAGCATCTGAATTTTCTACATTCAGACTGTACCTATCTTGCCTATCCCAAAGTCAGTGTGTCTGTGCTTTATATGACTGAGGTCATTGGGAGTTGTACTTAAATGCATTGCAGTACTGTGACATAGAGGTGCCAGAAATCCAGAAGGTACTGGAAGAGAGCATCTTGAGTGGCGCCAACCAAGAGTGCTCGGAGAAGTATGGATGGCTGCCTGCTGGGGTGGAAGCACGCTGCAGGGACATCATGTCTCATCTTATTGAGAAGACACTAGCTGAGAGAAGTAAGTTCAGTAATAGTGTGCTATGCAAGAGGTTTGGCATAAGAAATACTAGAGAAGTGATGTGAACCAGTAGGTAGAGATGGTTTGAACATGTTGAGCGTGTTGAAGTTTTGCCCTATGCCGGTATGTGTCATCATCAAGGGTCCCACGCCCCCCAGGATGGGGTACAGTTGGAGGGCCTGGACAACCACTCCACAAAAAGAGATACGGTATAACTTTACTTGATATCACTCACTGCAGTACCATATTTATTAAGTACTTGCGCTGTTATTTGACAAAAGAAATGGTGTTTCCGTGGCCTTTTATGCACAATATAAAATGAAAGGCAATGATCACAGCCTGTATAAACACTATGTGGGTATCTTGGCTCACTCAGCTGTGTAGAGACCTAAAAAGGGAATGATGGTTATGTAAGGTTGACTTGATTTCCAAGTCACAGGTTTCAGTATTTCACACACAAAAAGTATCACTTCACTTAATACTGCACATTGCACTATTTGATAAGCACTTGCACTGTTATTTGGCTATAACAATGGTGTTCCAGTGGCCTTTCACGCAGGAGTAGAGGCCCCTAAAGGGGATGATGGTTACAAAAGGTTGACACGATTTCCAAGTCACAAGTTTCAGTATTTCACACACAAAAAACTATCACTTCACTCAGCATTGCACACTGCACTATTTGTTAAGCACTTGCACTGCTACTTGGTGATAAGAGTAGTGTTTCAGTGGCCTTTCATGAAGAGCAGAGGCACAAATGGGGGATGATGGTTATGTAAGGTTGACACGATTTCCAAGTCACAAGTTTCAGTATTTTACACACACAAAAGTATCATTTCACTTAATATTGCACACTGCACTATTTGTTAAGCACTTGCACTGTTTGCTGGTAATAACAGTGGTCTTTCAGTGGCCTTTCCTGCACAAACTAGAACAAAACGCAAGGATCACACCATATGTAAACGTTGGGCAGCTGTTTTGACTTGCGTGCATCACCAAGTCTACACGAGATTCTTTGAGGCCGCCATCGAAAATATCACTGTATTGAAATCGTAATGACTTTTTTAACATCAACAGAGTATAACTTTTTAATTATTATTGTAACGATTTTGTCACATTTATAATGGGGCATCGTATAATGAGGCTCCACTGTCTATATATATTGGTAATCTATAAGGTATAGTAAAACCTGGATAAGTTGACCCTGCAGAAGGTAGAATTTCCGGTAAGTTGAACTCTGACCGAGGTGTGACTTAGAGTTTATTCAAAGGGTTACATTTTAGTTTCTTATATTGCAATTGCTGCATTTTAGTTTATTATATTCCAGTTGTTACATTTAAGTTTAACTGATTGTAAAATGAAGCAGATAAGTGCAGAACTGTATGTACCATACAGTAATTAAGTGGTTTGCTCCCCTCCACCTATGCAACCTCCTATCCTAGCCTAGCCCATGATATGCACCAAATTTTTTTTATTGTTTATTTTTATTGCTTTATAAATGTTTCTTTATTTTAGTGTTAATAAACAAGTAATCACATATAATTTGCGACTATTGTGGGGGATGATATAGGTTTTTTTTGCAATTATACTGTATCCGGTTACTCAGAAAATTCGTTGTTGAACTATCCAAGAGCTCCGTATAATTCGACATATGCAGGGTTTACTGTAGCTATCAGCATTTTTTGCATTAGCTATACAAAATCAGAGTTGCAAGTCATCATCATCATCATCTAATCCTGTGTTGCCCCATGAGGAGCGTAGGAGCCTGGGGCTAGGCAAGTTGGTCCTGACATTTACGATGAGAGTGGCCACTGGCCAGCCTCACTTATCCGTAAGTGGCATTACTCTATCTCTATATCTATTGCATTACATGAGCAATAAACCCCAACCACCCCATGGTTATAAACCTGAACTGGCTCAATCTGACTGGAGCGTCTTAATTGTTCACTAAGGTATCAGGTGCCATAATTTGGTTATTTGGTTACCACCCAATTTAGTAAAGGGTTTCCTGGTGTACAGCAAACCATTTGGCTTGTCACTTAGTGTAGAGTCACCGACAGACAGAAGGAAGAGGAAGAATGAAGGAAAAAAAAGACAGAAGAGGGAGTGTAAAGTCACCCGTAGGCAGAAGGAAGAGGAAAGAATGAAAGAAAGAAAGACAGAAGAGGAAGGAAGGAAGAGTGGAAAGGGCAGACACCCAAAGCAGCACTACATTAAGTGAGTGGATGGTGAGTGCCCCCACCAAATTTAGCACAAAATTCCTTAAAGTCCAAGAAAGGCAATGAAAATTCATTATCCATCATTTAAGCCTACTTTGCCCCATGAGAAGCATAGGAGCCCAGGGCTAGGCAAGTTGGTCCTGACATTTAAGATGCTGAGTGGCATTATGTGAGCAGTAAACCCCAACCATCCCTTGCATATAAACCTTCATGTATATTTTTTTATTTTATGCATTTTACTGAGGAGTAATAGAAATAAATTAAAAGAAATTGAATTTCAACTCTTAGCTCTTGTAGGCCTACCATCAAATGTAAACATGAAGCCTAAGTCATACCATTGATGGAAACCATCAGTGTACACTGTGTGTGTGTGTGTGTGTGTGTGTATTTACCTATTTGTAGTATACAGAAATTGAGCAATGCTCGTGTTGTCCTGTCTCCATATCCACATTTATCAAGTCTACCTTTACACACATGAATGTTTTTCTCATGCACCACCTCTTTGTCTAAGTCGTTCCAAATATTTAAGTATTTACCTAATATACCTAATTGTGATATACACGGAATGTACTATGCTCGTGGGTTTCCGTCGCTGTTTCTCAATAAGTCGAATTTAACTTTAAACTCGTTTAAGTTTTTAGACTGGACGATCTCTTTGTCCAGGCTATTCCATAAGTCTATACTTCTGTAAGGAAAGCTATATTTCTTGATATCCTTCAAGCATCTTGACTTTTTCAATTTCATTCCATGTCCTCTTGTTGCTCTCTTATCCCATACAAACAGATCTTCTTTGTCAATTTTATCTACTCCCACCATGGTCCTGAACACCGCAATCATGTCTCCCCCTCTTTCCCCTTTGCTCTAACGAAGGCAAATCCAGTTTTTCCAGCCTCTCTCTGTATGACAGGTCTGTCAGACTAGGGACCATCTTGGTTGTTGTTCTTTGTATTCTCTCAATCTTGTTTATATCTTTCTTTTTGTGTGGGGACCACACTACCGCTGCATATTCTAACCTGGGGCGGATCATGGCCACTATCAATTTTTTCATCATTTCCTCATCCATATAATGAAATGCTACTCTTATGTTAGTCAAGAGTTTATAAGTCTCTCCAACTATCTTGTTAATGTGCTTTTCTGGTGACAAACTATCTTGGACCAGCACTCCCAAATCTTTCTCTTCTCTCCTTTTTGTGATTAATTCATTACCCAACAAAATAATTCAGTGATGGTCTCCTGGTACTTTTACCCATTTCCAATATTTTACATTTCTTTACATTAAATTTCATTTCCCACGTCCGGCTCCAATTGTGTATCCTATCCAAATCCTCCTGCAGTATGTGTGTGTGTGTGTGTGTGTGTGTGTGTGTGTGTGTGTGATTGGTTTACCATCTTGTTTGCAGTTTCCTACCTGTCTGCCACAGCTCCTTGACAAAAGACTGCTGTCTAGGTATTGCTTTTCTGTCAAGTTTCCAGTCTAACCACAGTGTTAATTATATAATAGTCTAAATATTCAGTATTTTTTTGTTCAAGCATTTTACCATCCAAGACAGTGAACGGGATGTGGGATACGACTGTATTTTTGGAAAATACTTTAGGCCTAATCATTACAGTCTTGGTTCACACCTATAATGGTGGAGATACAAATGTTAGAAGTCATGCGTCAAGAGCCAGTGGATAACACATTTATGTATTTTTCATTGTTACTCAGCTGATTCTGATACGATTCTGATTATTGGATAATTTTTCCCATCCAGTACAGACATGTATCATATATTAATTGGCATCTGCTTGCCGATTCACAGCAGTAGGTCTGCTGTACTTGTTTATGTCTTTATTCATTAAATGTTGCATGAGCCCTTTCACTCACTGTAATGATATTTATATATCATCATCATCATCAACCGGACCTCCTTTCCCACCCAAGGGCAGGGTGAGGAGTAGCAATGTCCAGAGAGCCCAAAGTTGCCCAATCCAATGGGCCATGCTTCCATTCACTTATCATTCAAGCTCCTGAAATCCTGGCTTTATCGGATACGCCAGAAACATTCACCATATTCTGTAGCTTCACATAAATGCATCTGATTGAGTCAATCTGGACACTGCCATGTTAACAAGGGGTGCCAAAATCCCTGATCATGCACTTCTCCTCACAACATTCATCCAGCCAGCTCGATCTCTTGTCAGTTCCCTAGCCTCACCGACTTCCATACCTCTCCTCCTCACACACTCATCCACCATATCTCTCCACCTTCTCCTTGGCCTACCTCACCTTCTCTCTCCTTCAGATTCGCTCAGATATACCTTTTTCACCACTCTGTTGTTATCCATTCTCTCCACATGACCATACCATCTCAGTACACTCTCTTCGATTCTGGTGTCCGCCGACTTCCTCACTCCACACCTTTCATCCTATCCACCCTCTGTACTTCACATACATTCCTCAGCAGTCCCATCTCCACTGCTCTTACTCTTGACTTTTCATTTTCATGCCACATCATAGTCTCACATCCATATGTTAAAGTTGGCACTAACACTTCCTCATGTAAGCCTCGTGCAGCTGCAACACTCAAGTCTGTTTCTTATCAAGGCCTTCATTGCCCCAGCTACATTTCTTCCTTGTGTCACTCTACTTTCAACTTCTTTTGTACATTTTCCTCTCTTTTCTGTCACCTTACCTAGGTATTTGAACTCTCTCACCAATTCCAGTCTCTCTCCATTCACTGTAACATCATACTGGAAGTCACCTTCTCTCTCAATAACCATCACTTTACTCTTTTCTACAGTTACTCTCAAGGCATGATGCTCACAGACATCAGCAAAGCTCTTTCCTAGCCTACCAAGTTCTTGTCCGGTACTTGCAAGCAGTACTGCATCATCAGCATACAACAAATTTGAGATATTCCATCCATCACTATTCATTACCAACGCCATCCCTCTCCATTACTCGTGTTTTTACTTCTCTCATCACCCCATCCATATATATATTGAACAACCATGAGGACATCACACAGCCTTGTCACACGCCCACACCAATCGTGAACCATGCACTTAGCTGCCCATTAACCCTTACACATGCTTTGCTGCCATCATAAAAACTCTTGACAGGACCTAACAGCTTACCATTTACACCGTGCATGCGCTTTCCACAATCCTTCTCTGTCTTCTTTGTCATATGCTTTTTCCAGATCCATGAATGCCATAAACACCTTATGGTTCTTCTCACAAGCCTTCTCTGCTATCTGTCTCACTGCAAATATTTGATCCACACATCCTTTGCCACTCCTAAAGCCACCCTGTTTATCACTCGCTAGGACTTCTGACATTTCTGTAACTTTCTCTATAATAATTCTTCCCTATACCTTTCCTACCACACTCAATAAACTTATGCCACGGTAATTCTTGCACTCACTTCGCTAACCTTTATTTTTGTACAGGGGTACAATCACAGCCTTTTTCCACTCTGCAGGCACAGTTTCACTCAGCCATGCCTTCATACATATCTCCAACAAGCACTTCATTCCACACTTTTCACTACACTTAAGCATCTCTGCATACACCTCATCAACCCCAGCAGCTTTCCCGTTTTTCGGACACTTCACAGCACTCTTCATCTATGCAAGTGTCACATCTCCTGGCACTGCATTCCTTCTCTGCACACCCCCAGAACCAATCATGTTTACAGCCGCTTTATATATATATATAGATAGGTAGATGGATAGATACACAGTATATATATATATATATATATATATATATTAGAGATGTGCTGATACCATGATGTTGGCCGATACCAATACTCCGATACTAACAAATGGCCAATACTTTGCCAATACCGATACTTCTTTCTTTTGATTTTATTTATTTGATTTTATTTTGATTCATTTGATGCCAGTAACATGAGTGTCGTTAATGCAGGAGCAATATAATAATCGATATACGTATAGTATTAATATACGATAATGGTACATCATACATGTAATTGGAAGTCAGGTATAATTATTCCCTTGTACAAAGGAAAAGGGGAAAAAGAAGTGTGTGGTAATCATAGGGGCATTTGTCTTCTTAGTATAATAGGAAAAGTGTATGGTAGGATACTTATAGACAGAGTTAGAGAAAGAACAGAGAAATTAGTTGGAGAAGAACAGGGAGGCTTTAGGAAGGGAAGAGGTTGTGTAGATCAGATATTCATTCTTAGATCTTTAGTGGAAAAGTTTCTAGAGAAGGGAAAGAAGTTGTATGCGGCTTTCATGGATTTGGAGAAAGCATATGACAGGGTGGATAGACAAGGATTGTGGAAAGTGTTAAGAATATATGGAGTAGATGGGAAGTTGTTGAATGCTGTGAAGAGTATGTATGATGGTGCTAAGGCTGCAGTGCGTGTGGATGGTGAACTAAGTGAATTTTTCTCTTTGAAAGTTGGTTTGAAACAGGGATGTGTCATGTCTCCATGGTTGTTCAATCTGTACATGGATGGGGTAATAAAAGAGGTACAAGGTAGGGTAGTGGATGTTGGAGTGGCCCTGGTGAGAGAGGATAGTGTTTGGAAACTCCCTGTACTGTTGTTTGCAGATGATACTGTGTTGTTGAGTGAAGATGAAGGGAGCTGCAAGGCTTGGTGGATGAGTTTGAGAGAGTGTGTAAGAAACGGAACCTAAAGGTGAATGTAGGGAAGAGTAAAGTGATGGTCTTTGAGAGAGGTGAAGTCAGTGAATGTATAGAGAGGTTGGATGGTGAGGAATTGGAAAATGTGAGTACGTTTAAGTATTTGGGTAGTGTGATGAGTAAGGATGGAGGTTTGGAGGGTGAAGTGCTTGAAAGGGTACAGCAGGGAAGAAAGGTTGCTGGTTCCTTGAAAGCAGTGATAAGAAACAGGGAAGTGAGCATTGAAGTAAAAAAGTTACTACATGACAGTATTGTGATACCAACTCTAACGTACGGAAGTGAAGCTTGGACGTTGTTGGAAGGACACAAGTCAAGAGTGAGAGTAGTGGAAATGAGTTATTTAAGAGGAGCTTGTGGAGTCACGTGGAGAGACAGGCTGACGAATGAGGATATAAAGGAGCGTTGTGGTGTTGATGTGGATGTGATAGGAAGCGTTGTGAGGAACACACTGAGGTGGTTTGGCCATGTGGAGAGGATGGAGGGTGAAAGACTGACGAAGAGAGTGTATGTGAGTGAGGTGGAGGGTGGAAGAGGGAGGGGGAGACCGAGGATGAGATGGAGGGATGGGGTGGAGAGGTATATGAGAGAGGGGGGTGTGAGTTGGGAGCAGGGTAGTGAAATGGCGGGGGACAGGGCGACTTGGAGGCGATTTGTTTGTGGCCACCCCAAACGGGATTGAGGCGTCTGGCAATAGATAGATAGATAGATATTATAACCATTTGTTTATCATTGTCATGAAACATGAGTGTCTTGAATCACATGATAAACCAGAAAGGTATCGGAGTATCAGCCATATCTTTACCTTGCTGATACCAATATTGTCAGCACATCCCTAATATATATATTTTTTTTACCGTACCGTATGCTTCCTGATCAAGATTATTTTATTCAGGTTTAAAGAGTAGTATTGGTGCAGTTAGTAAAGGTTATAATTTTATCCTTCTTGTTCAAAGTTTCTTTTAAACTGAATATGGTTTCTTGCCCTGGCAAGAATAAAAGACAAAAATCATTGGATTGCAGGGATCATTTCACGGTGAGATATCCTAGCTAATTTGCTTTACATTTGCAGCGGAGAAGGGTCAAGGCCTGGAAGAGGAAGAGCTGCGATCCAACTCTGATTCCGACTCCCCCACTGAGGGCAACTCTACTGAGGAGGATGCTGCAGAGTAAAACATACGAAGAGCATTTAAGCGTGCTGCTTAAGGAACGGGCAGTTCTGTGTTATGGATCACTTCACACAATGCTCTTCACCACAGTCATTAATTTTTTGGCTAACAAGAGGATGGAGAAATGGACTGATGTCTTGAAAATACCTGTGTGATGATATTGACTGGTAACCTCAAGCTTGATACCTGTATGATATTGTTTTGAAGATTAGGTTTCCAAATACTGTATTGTGTATAAGGCCTAACAAGGTCCAGAAAGAAAGATGTGCTGTGATTGCTTTGGATCATGAAAGGCTCAACATTTGTTAAATTGCAAGAATAACGATGGATCAAAGTTGGCTGCTAGAAAAGTGAAGGTAGTTGTCAAAGCACATGTATATTTTGCAAAACTATAGGGCAGCATGCTAAATACAACAGTATCAGTACAGTAAACTACTGGCAGCCAAGGGTGTAATGTCCAGGGAGTAATAGTAAAATATAAAAAGTCAGATTGTAATACCGTTGTATCATTTTCATTTGATAAATTACCGTATTTATTTCATATACTGGTTGGCGAAATGAGCAGATCCACATTGTTTACCATACAGAAACTTTTTTTTTTTTTTTCAACCCTCTCGCACACCACCATAAGTTTCCAGTAAGTTTTGGAGCCAGGCACAAAACTAAAACCCCGCTTAAGCTGCCTCCACTCGCACGGAAAGGAAAAAAATTCTAAGGCCAAATTTACCCTCAGAAAATGCTTATATTGTTATAAATCGTAGCCCATCATCTACTATAAGTTAAGCAAAAAATAAAATAAAATAAAATAAAATGAATGTACAGAAATGAAGCAAGAATAAATCTTATTTGGGTGAAAGCTATACTCGGTTTCACGGAGTCTGACACACTGATTTTGCCAGCCGAGGACAGGTGGATCTGGTAACACTGCGCGAAGTACTCGGGCTGTGATTGGTGGATTTCCGTCGTGTTTGAACGTGCTCCAAATTGACTTTGTATTCCAACCAAGGCCTCATTGATTTGTAAGATACTGGATTATACAGATATAAATTAAAGCAATATCTTTAATGATAAATATGTGCCTTTTAAAATACTAAAGATAAACCTGAACGACAATGATAAGAAAAAGTAAGTAAAGTCGCGACTGGACGCATGCGGACAAGTCAGCGACTGATTTAAATTCATTTCATTATGTTTGATTTCGTTTATACTGCACGCGGTTTTATTATAGCAGCATAGTTCAATTATTATTTTCTCATGGAGTTTGCTTTTATCTTACTTTCCTTTCTTCCACCATTAACAAAAATTCGGTTCATTCTATAATGATGTAATCCATTACTTTCCCAGCTCTTTGTCAAGTGGGCGGAGATACATACTTGAGGATGCAATGTGACCAGGGATAGGGTGTCCGTCTGTATGTCTGTCGCTTATGATACGAAAATGTTAGGGAAAATCAGATGCCAAACTTATTCCATCCATCCATCCATTGCCAGACGCCATGTATCCCAAACGGGGTGGTCAAGGGCTTAGAGTTAATTGTTTTACAGGGAGGGGCACTAATCCTCCACCAACCCCACTTGACACGTAGGGATGCCAACAGCATCTGGTGTTCCCAGGCGGTCACCCATCCAAGTACTAACCAGACCCAACGTTGCTTAACTTCGCTGACCGGACGGGAAGCGGTGTACTCAACGTGGCATGTTCATGTAAGAAATAATTTAACTGAATCTGACTATGAATACAAACAAATGCAGATTTTTAAAGCTACTGTTACCTATGAAGGTAATGAAAATGTGTATGTACACTATATGTACTGAGAATAGCATGTATTGACCCCAGTGAGGTTTTGTGTGTGTGTGTGTGTGTGCTCACACAAATCATAATTATTATGAGATAAGCTATGCGTCTCTACGGTCAGGTTGTATATTAGCAGATTAGGTAATGAAGGGCATGGTGTAGACTGTAGATTGTGACACTGTGTTGTAGTGGTGGGAAAAACATTCGAGCCTTCACAGGACCTCGGGACCACTTCGCTATGAACGTCTGAATTCCCGCCACAGTTGCTGACTGTTGTCCACATGCGTCCAGTCGCGATTTTACTTACTTTTTCTTATCATTGTCGTTCAGGTGTATCTCTAGTAATTTAAAAGGCACATATTTATCATTAAAGATATCATTGCTTTAATTTGTATCTGTATAAACCGGTATCTTACAAATCAATGAGGCCTTGGTTGGAATACAAAGTCAATTTGGAGCACGTTCAAACAATGGAAATCCACCAATCACCGCCCAAGTACTTCGCGCAGTGTTACCAGATCCACCTGTCCTCGGCTGGCAAAATCAGTGCGTCAGACTCCGTGAAACCAAGTATAGCTTCTAATAACTTCCCAACATCACTGCAAAAAATTTTTCCCGGAATGCGCAGTTGCAAAGTATATGCCAACGGCCATGCCACGTTGAGTACACCGCTTCCTGTCCGATCAGCGAAGTTAAGCAACGTTGGGTCTGGTTAGTACTTGGATGGGTGACTGCCAGGGAACACAAGATGCTGTTGGCATCCCTACGTGTCAAGTGGGGTTGGTGGAGGATTAGTGCCCCTCCCTGTAAAACAATTAACTCTAAGCCCTTGACCACCCCGTTTGGGATACATGGCGTCTGGCAATGAATGAATGATGAGAATTTCACGAGCTTTCTAATGAGCCCCGTGGCCATTTTATATGCCCAATAGTTTTTGAGTAAATCAAAAATAAACAAAAAATCGCCTAAAAATTATTTGTTTATCATTTCATATGTTATTACTGACACTGTAACAAACATATATGTATATTATTTCCAGTTTTGCAGCCCAAAGGTTAAGGATGCCCATGATATAATAGACATTGTTATAACCCTTACTGAGAAAATGAATTTTGAAAAGTTAGGAGGGGTTGGGCACATTAACAGCACGGAAGCTCGTGCCTGTAAGCCGAGAACAGTATGTTTGTTTCAAAACTTTTCCCAAAGTAATTTGCACACAAAGGTTATTTTGCTTTACAAAAGTATGCATAAAAAATCATCAGCTTGCTCATGGTCATTTCGGATTTGTGATGTCACTTACACTTTCCAACTAAAATGCCTGAGAGAAAAGCAATGAAATGCATCACATTTACCCTATGAGAATATATAGTAAACACACATTTATACCTTAAATATATGTATAGGCTGGAATAAAAACTAGACAAAGAAGCTGTTACTCACATCCTCTAGCAGTGTTGTAATGCTTCCAGAATGTTGAGATGGAGTTGCAGATAGGAAGAAATGTACGATCACAGCCCATGTGTGCGTGATTATTTGTGATGTGTTTGTGTTAGTGTGTGTGTGTGTGTGTGTGTGTGTGTGTATTTGAGGTGGCGATAAGAGGCAGCTGTCTCCATAGTGATGGTGGTAATGGTTGTACCAGTGGTGGTAGTGGTGGTGACAAATGAAGGTGGCTTTGACCACAGAGGGCGGAGGGTGGTTTATCATCGCCTCACTCTCCTCCTCACCCCAGTCACTCTCAAAACCACTCTCCCCAGATTCTTTGTCTGTGTCCTCTTCACTTTTAGTTTCACTGAAAAAATATTTCAGGTACTCCTCCTAGGATAACCCTTTCCCTGCCATCGTGGTTACTTTCAATATTGCAAAGGAACAGTCATGAGTGGTCATAAATTTGAAAATTGGATTTCTCTGAAAATATAAAAAAAACACTTATACACCTTCTTCACTGACACACTTCACTACATAACACACTATCACTATAATACACGTAAGATATGGACGGGTGATGTAATAGAAAACGAAGAATAAAATAAAATGTATGGTGCGCGCTAGTACACCCTCCTTTCCTGACTGCTGAGAGGACACAGCTAATAATGGGCTGCTTGTTCGTGTGACAGGCTTGTGAGTGTTACCATATATTGCCCTCAGACCTGGCCACCCTAACCTATGACTCACGAAAATGTGACACACTTTCAGCCACAGGAAAAGTTTCTTAGATCATTTATAGGGAAATTGCGTCATGGTGCATCATCAATTACTCTTCAGACTGCAAGCACTTTGGCTCATATTGCGTCATCGTGCACGAGGAGGTTAAGTGTGTTGGGGTGGGGGTTGTGTACGAAGTAAAGTGATGGTTGTTGAGAAAAGTGACTTGGTGGAAGATTGTAGGTACCGCTGTACCTCAGTGCAGTGACAAAAAAGAAGTATGGTAGCTAAGTGTGTAAAGGAAGTGGAGGGTAGAATGACTCATAGTGGGAAAATGATGTGTGCCATGAATGTCTCAACAATCACTTTCTAGAAATGTTAGGGCCATGATATGTAAAGCTGTACAAAATTGCACCAATGCCAAGTAGTTTCTAAGTGATAACCTTTTATCCGGGGAAGAGCCTCCAAATTTTCATGCCTCCTACAGTAACCTTTCAAAGGCTGTCCCTCTCAACTCAGATCCTGAAACCATCATTTACAGCACAGTGACAACAGACTCCGTCATGATGGAACTGATCAGCTCACCCTGTAATTCTGCATTCCTCATGCTTTTCCCTTTTTACAAATGCACCTGTGGCTTCCCCAACCCACACTAAATATACTGCCTTTACTGCACCCTTCCCCCATCGTATTCCCTTCCACCCCTGCTGTTGCATCCCCAAAACATCAAACTTTAAATATACAGGACTTTCTAAGACAACAATACATGAATGTTCACAGAATTCCCTTGGCTCAGCCTTCCTCCATCACTGACCCTTTCTTCCAGATTTTCCATATGAGGGTCTTGCATCATTCTCCCAGCCTTCCCCCAGGAGGAACCCTTCTCCCTTCCTTCCCCCTACCATCTCTATATTGGCACACCCTCATCCTCCCACATCATTCTATCAGACTACTCCCCTACCCAGTACTTCACACACAACACATGTAGGCAAGGTGCATAATGTTCAAGGGACAGTTGAGGTTTATTCCTAAGGTGGAAACACTGTGAAAGACCCTTGTGGGAAAGCTAGCTAACATTCTTGCCATTACATTTGCTATAAATTCTGCCTAAGAGGAAGTCAATCAGAACACTCCCGTACTAGAACCTGCCCTTCCCAAAACTGCTCCACGTTAGGATACAGACTAAATACGCAAACTCTGTCCTATACAATCTACCAGCCAACAAAGCTCCAGATCCAGATGGAATTCCTCCAATAGTTTTGAAAAGTGTTTCCCAGAACCTGCTCATCTTCTAGCTTAATTACGGTATTCAGTTCAAGTTCACCCATTACAATTTTCTTATGAACTGAGGACACCTGTAAACTTTTTTTATTTGTTTTTCTGTCCTTTGTTCATCTTATATTAATTATTAACTAAAAAAAAAAAAAAAAAAAAAAAAACGAATCCCCTTGTCAGGTCCACACTGTAAGGTGGATGAGAGAGGTGTCCTAATATTCTCTCTCACCAGCTTCCGGTATTCCTCTCACCATTTTATGGATACATCTACCTAGTTATTCAAACTCCTTGCTAACCCCACCACCACCTACCCTGACCTCTGCTACTGCCTTCACTCCCCCCCCCCCCATAAAAATTATATTAAAAAAGATTAAAGCCTGTAAAGTTTGTCTATCCCAAAGAAAACTGAATAAAAGTACGATGAAATCACGATCCATAAATTTTAAGATATACTGCATTTAATATTTTTTAGGTAATGGGAAGTGGGAAAGACAGTCTAAGGATGACAGCTCCAGAGATGACCAGCTGTGTATTATCTATATACTGTACATGAAAGACTGGGAACCAGTTAACTTTTGGATTAAAGAGTTGGGCAGAAACAAGGTGAAAGTATACCTACTGGTATACAGTTTAAAATGCCCGCCGCAGGACCTCCCACCTCACCACCCCCCACACCACCACCGAGCCGCCACCCCACCACCACCCCGGGAGGACACACCGGTGAGGTTAGTGACCCCGGGCAAGAGGGTCATCGGGGCATCCCGACCCTGAGCCCCTATTCCCCGCAAGTGCCCCAACCCCAGGCGTTCAGGCAAACTGAACTACTGTGCGGGCGGGGTAGTGACCGTCAGACCAGGGGTGGGACTGAAAAGAGGTCAGTCCCAGGTAATACCGTCTTGACGGTCTTGTTACACCCTCTAGGGCAGGAAGAGGCCCAAGGGCAGGAAGAGGCCCAAGGCTACGGCCAAAAGAGAGAAAGAGAGATAGACACAGGCTACGGCCTGACAGAGTGTGTAAAGGGGAAGGTGACCCCAGGCTCCGGCCTTAACACGCTGAGGAGAGAGTTGCCTGTGTGCATCCCTCTCCAGTTGTTCTTTGGCTACGGCCAGAATACGGTCCAGGGTAGAGAGACCCTGCTACCGTACGTGTAGCGCTACCCAGTTACGGAAGCGGCGACTCGGGGTCGGCCTCTTGCCGGAACGGACGGGTGATCCCGTTTCTCCGTTAGTCGTTTTCCGTACGGGCAGACACTCGGCTTCGGCTGGGGCACGTACCAGGGTGGAGAATTCCCTGACGGTAGGATCTGTCCGTATTGGAGAGAGTGCGGCTCCTGAGCCCCTCACTCCGGCTTGTCTCCTACTGCGGGAGGAACACCACGTCGGCGGCACCTTGCCTCGGCGAAAGGGCGACCTCGATTACCCTATAGGTGTCCCCCGCACGCCGGGCAAGTTCACGGCTTCAGCCAAAGTTCACAATAGGGGAAGTAGAGTCCCGACTCACCCCTATGAACACACTCAGGGAATCACGAAGAGCGTGAGTCCCCCTTTAGCCTCTTTCCCTTCGGGGAGCCCTTCGTCGCCATCCAGGCTTCTAGGCCAGGAGGAGGCACTAGAGTGGTGGCAAGGCCCGATAACGGACTTACCGCCCACACCCGGGAGTTCTTTAGCCCTGTCGGAGCCCTACAGGAGACGCTGCCGCAGCCCAGCCCTGACGGCGCCTCTCCCCCTGAGCACCCGCAGTCCCGGGACGCCCAGGCCCTCCACCGCAGTCTACAACGACGGAGATCCAGGCTCCCTCGCTCCCCGGAAGCAGAGGAAGCAGGCCCGACTCCTCCGGCTGTTCGGCCCTAGCCCCGAGGGCCCCCGATCAGGTCGAGGCCCCCAGACCACAGGGCCTCCCTGCAACCCACCAGCGCGGCCCTAGGAAGGAGCCGCCCCTCAGGTCGAGGCCCCAGACAAGGGAGCCTCCCTGACAGTAAGTACCAGTGACTTAATAACCCAGGAAACAAGGGTAAGACAGTGACAGTGACCCAGAATACAGTGACAGTGATCCAAGGCACAGTGGCAGCGTCTTATAAAAGATATATTAAACAGTGGTATCACAGAAATTCGTGTGTAAAGTGTTAAATAACTCAGCACCCCCTGCATCAAGGAACCGGGGAGTTTTCTGTGGAATTAGAGGTAGGTGCGCGAGTGAGCCGAAAGGCAAGTGAGGTCCCCCCCCCCCCCCCGCGACTTGGTGACAGTGTCGAGTGTCGCCATCCGCACCCTACCTCTATTATAGTAATATCTCTGCCACAGACTCCCAATCGCAGTGATCCAAAGTGAAACTCCCCCATTTATTATTATCCACAAGTAACATGATAATTAATTCAAACTAACAATCACAGTGAGGTGATATTCCATTCAAGCAACAGTAAAGCATATCCACGACTGCCCTGTGCCACGTGTTAATATATATTGGATCAGTCTATGTAAATGAGTGTAATATTGTATCTCTGTTCTCCTATGTGCCAAATATCGTTGTATGTACACTGTAATGAGTAGAACTTAAGCAATAGATGTGATACGGTATACTGTCTCTTTTTATGCCCTGTTCCTTTGTTAGTGCATTACATCCGGTCTAGTAAAAGGACCCCGTTCCAGTGCTCGTGTTTTTACGACGAGAAGTCGCCTTAAAAACACAGCATTACACAGTTGTTGAAGAAATCTTTATGTAAAGCATAAAGACATCCCAATGAGGGTGGGGGGGGGGATATAGGGGAGAATTGGAGTCATCTAAATCAGAGTTAAAAGCAAAGGTCTAAGCACATAGCTTGAACAAAAGAGAAAACATACACAGAGCCATTTAGGTTTAAAAGTGGTGGGAAAGAGAGAGAGAAGCAAAGTTATTACAGATTTTCAACAGTGCCAGAAGTTGAAAAGACCAGGTATCGAAAGTTTACTGCATTTTGAACATGTACAATTGCTACTAATGGAATGAAAAAGATTTTCCATGACTCTGGGCACTAACATCAAAACACACGATTCAGGGGTAAGATGACTATTGTACCTTTGAAAAGTCACATTCTCTCTGTGGACAGGATTTGAATATGTGTACCAAAATCAAGGTTTTTCGAAATCAGTTATCTGGTAAAAACAGTGTTTTAAGGGAAAATAAATGATTATTTACAAGGGGATCCCCCAGGTTCCCACTCTGGCCAAAAACATGGTGTGGGTGGATGCTTACCACTGCACATTTTTTTCCCCTTAGTAGTAAAAACAATGGCCATGGCCACCAATACTGGCACTGATCCCTCAGGGACAAGGAAGTCTCACCTAGCCCACAATCTAGTCAAGTGGAGGTTTACCACTGCCCACCTGTGAAAGGGAGTCCCACCTTGGATAAAACTTGGTCTGGAAGCAAAATTTTGCTTTCCTATGTAAACACTTTGGCTGTGCATACCTGTAAATTGTTCGAGATGCCCGAGGGGCACTACTCCTCCCTCCTCCCCCCAACAGTGGGTGACCTATGAGAATTCCACCCTTGCCTAAAACCTGATCAGAGTGGTGATCTAACACTGTAAAACTTTTGTACCTAGGTAAAAACTTATTGCCGTGGGTATCAGCACTAACCACAACTCCCAAAGGCCACCTCCTCGTGGGGAGCCACCCTCAGGGGTTGGGATGGAATGAATACAAGTGTAGAGTTAACCTGGCATTCATCAAACAGGCATTTAAAAAAACACCTGTAATGACCTTCACAACTTAATTATTCTCCCCCCCCCCGCGGCCTAGATGTCATCATAATTGTCTCCAAGATTTATCATTCTCTAACTCTCCCCCCCTCCCTCCCTTCTGCTTCAGTAGCCAACCATACCCTTTCCGCTTCTTTTTCACAGTGACTGACTAAAACTTTTGGGTACAGTCAGCCTCCCGAGGTAGTGATGGTTAGCAATGCAGTCCCTCACCAATGTATCCTGCAGTACCAACTCTTTCTCCCTGATATTATGAGTCTGCACATGGCTACTCTCGATCCCAACCCCGTGTGTTTCGCCTTGCATGCCCCACCATTCATCACTGCTTGTGAATCCCTTTATATCTAACGAGGTCACCATTGTTTGTCCTACTTTCCACATATAACAGAAACACAGTGAAAACCTTGGCAAACTCCAGTCCATTCTCTAGGTTACAGGTCCCCCCACACCCTTAGCATCCCTCCCCCACATAATCACATTGTGGAAACCTTGAAGACAAATTTGGCACTGCAACTTTACTCACAGCAGGACTCTAATATTAATGTGCATATTTTTCAAGGTTCAGTGCGGTACACTATCCAGAACTACTGGAGATACACTGATGTTTGACAGTGAACGTACTGTACTGACTAGTTTTGTTGGTTATTATTTTTGTGTTACCTGTATTCTGTTTGGGAGTTGTATGAAAGGGTGTGATCGATTGGCCTCGTGGGGCAAGAGGTTAAATTTTTTGACTGACCTTTGAGAAATCTGTTTGCATATCAAGCTTCTGCTCCGTCATGTTGAAGGAAGTTGATGACTGAGGCAGAAATTCTATATCTCCTTGCACAGTCTTCTTGGGGGAAAGAACCTGTAAAAATTATGCCCTTTCTCAGTTTGTAGGGTCGATAACTGTGGTAATACATATGCTGTTTTGCACATCAGATTACTGTCAGACTATGCCCCTTTATTAATTATGTTCATCCATAATTGGTGCAGATCCCAACAAAACTTGCCAAATTTGTAATAAACCAGGGAAAGGTAGCACCAAAAATTGAGAGAGAGATCAACACACACTGAAATGGCATCTTACTGGCAAACAACTGAATACATCCATCCATCATCCAATCCTACGTTGCCCCATGAGGAGCGTAGGAGCCTGGGGCTAGACAGTTATTTTAGTCCTGACATTTAAGATGAGAGTGACCAGCCTCACTCATCCCTGAGTGGCATTACGTGAGCAATAAACCCCAACCATCCCTTGGATATAAACCTTCACCGGCCCAATCCGATTAGAGCGCAATAATTACCCACTAAACCACCAGGAGCCAAAATTTGGTTATATGGTTACCACCCAGCATAGTAAATGCTTTCCTGGTTTACAGGAAACAATTTGGCTTGTCACTCAGTGCAGAGTCACCCACAGGCAAAAGGAAGAGGAAAGAATGAAGGAAAGAAAGACAGAAGAGGGATTGTAAAGTCACCCGTAGGCAGAAGGACGAGGAAAGACTGAAGGAAAGAAAGACAGAAGAGGATGGAAGGAAAGAAGGATGGAGGAGAGGACAGGGCAGACACCCGAGAGCAGCACTACATCGAGCGGGATGATGAGCGCCCCTACCTACAACAAAACAACTGAACACATCTGAAAATAAAGGCATCACTGACGACCTGTGAGTAAAAACTACTAAGAATAAGCTAGGACACTTACAGTATAAACTTCTTTGAGTAACTGTCAAAGAAAAATGAACTGAGCAGATTATACCGTGACCGGTACACCAATGCACCGGTGAATGATGCCAAGACGATCCCAATCCAGGGATGTTTGTATGGAGACAGTTGCCCTGAATTTCAAAATACAGATACTTCATCAGAAACTCTGGGAAAGATTTCTCTACTTTTATTCCCCAAACGAAAAAAAAAATCGGAGCTAATGAATTTTAATTATAGCTGTAGATTCATGAGGACAGTTGTCAAGGGGTTAAGAAATTCAGTAGTTCCCAACCTTTTTTCCGATTCCCCCTTCAGTCAGTTCACCTGTTCGGATTTTCTCCTTCAAATAGACAAGGAAAACAGTCCAAACACAAAATTTATTTGCTTACTAATACAAATAATATGATAAACAATGAGTAAACTAAAACTTCCTTTCTTTAGTTGTGAGTTTAGTGCCACCCTCACTCAGAGCTGGTTAAGTCGCGCGCATCTACACTGTCATACTCTTTCTGACTAAAAGCAATCGTAGCATAAATGTTGATTTATATTTTTATATAGTACTTTAAGAAAAGTCAATCGCCACATTCCATGTTTGTTTTTCTGTCGGCTAATAGCTACTAATTTTGAAATATCCACCCCGAGAGACCACCGGAGGGGTGGTGCAATACCGACCCCATGGAGGAGCCATGGACTGGGTGTCGCAACACCGTCCCCAGAGGGAGACCACAGGGAGGCGCATAGGGTGCGCGTAAACCCCCTCAAGACGGGCCTATGTCCTCTACTACTTTGCTCCCTTCTTCCTCTTAACGGAGCCAGAAACAGGAACGCCGCCCCGGCAGACTACTATCCAGCCGGGCCAGCCCTCACCAGGATTGGGGTGGGACCCGTAGAGATACAGTCCCTGGCAGCGCCGCGACGACGGCCACTGTCTGTGTCGGGGAAGAGACGACCACTGTGGGCTCTTCAGCTGCTACCCTGCAGGACCGTGGTGACGGCCACTGTCCGCATCAGAGAAGGGACGGGCACTGTACACCCTTCACCTGCAGCCACTCCTGGGAACAGCACCGCAGTGACGGCCACTGTACGTCTTCCTGCTGTGTCCCCAGAGAAGGGCAGAACCGCAGCGACGGCCACTGTCCGCGCCGGGGAAGGGATGGCCACTGTATACCTGTCATCTGCCACCTCCTCAGGGAGCAGGACTGCGGTGATGGCCACTGTCCGCACCAGAGAAGGGACGACCACTGTATGCCCTTCACCTGCTGTCCCAGGGGCACGTGGAGCTGCAATGACGGCCACTGTCTGCGTCGGGGAGGGAACGGCCACTGTACGTCCCTCGCCCACTGCCCTTGCAACTACCCTCACGGAGGACGTCCTTTGCTTGCCTCACCACCCACCCAGAGACCGAGCAGGACACCCTTCTCTCCACACAGGAGCAGTTCCCAGGCAGAGTTGCAGCTGGAGATCTGGAGAGGCCCTGTAGTGAGTCTGAGCGTCTGTGCCCTGCAGGCAGCACCCCGGCAAAGCCCCTCGCTGTCGGACTCCACGGGGAAGGGACGCCGCAGGCAGCTCCTGACAGTGGCTCGACCCGGGTGAGACCGCAGCCCCCAGATGCCCAAGGGCACCCCCAGGATTCTGGGGCATGACCTCTCCAGCTCCATCGCCAAGCAGTCCTTCAGGAGCAGATGCAGGCAAGCCCACCTGCTCACCCTGGTCGGCCCCAGCCCAGAGGGCCACCATCCCCACTGAGACCCCACTAGGGAAGGGCCTTCCTCCACGCCACCCAGTAGCCCACTCCAGACTCCTGAGCCCCCAGCAGTAGTCCCGTGCCTCCTGCGGGAGGGCACACCTGACAAGATCCCTCCCACACCTGGACGACACCTGTGAGCAGCCCAAGACCACAGCAGTCTGGACTGGAGTCCACCTGTCCTATTGTGTCCCATACCTATTTAGTGTATTAATATTGTATTCTGTCTCTAGTTGTAATTAAGGTAATATACATGTAAGGTTGGTCAACCCCAGTTTTTGTCCTGTTCCTCTAGTTGTATACTCTAGACCCGGTCTTCAAAAAGAACACCGTATCAGCAGCACATGTTCAGAGGACAAGAAGCTGACCCTAGTACATGTAGCATAAGATTTGTATTTCCCTCAATAAATTTCCCCCAGGTTGGGAAATGCTGTTATAGGCAATCATGCACTCCCAAGTATCAGCCTTTTCCTGTCCTGATGTGAGTCTTCCTGACCACTTCTAAATGCTTGCTGTGATCGCTGTGGGAAAATAACCCTTACTAACAAGGTGTCTCCATTGAAAGAGGGGGGAGAAAAAAGCACTGTAACAGGTATTATAATATACTAAGAATACTAATTCCCACTGATGAGGACAGGGTGGCTCAGTGGTAGAGCACCTGACTCCCTGACTTGAGACCAAAGGGTCGGGTGTTCATGCCCCACCCAAGTAGCTGACTTGCTGGGAGAGGTAGCGCTCTCCGTCACCTTGAGGGGCTATATGATCTAGCAAGGTCTAGCACAGGGAATTCATTTCCCAATATTATAAAAAAAAAAAAAAAAATCACTGATTTTCAATTCAGTTTTAACAAGTTTTGATCATGGTAGGAGACATTGAAAAGATATGGAATTTTACATTTTTGTGTGTTTGTGGGATTTCAGAATATAATACATTTTACAGTTTATGAGTTAAAATATTTGCATTGTGCTATGGTTACTGAGGGGAATGCTGAAGAATTTCATTTTTCTATCTACAGTCACTTGTAGCCAACAAAGCGGACCTTTGGTCCCCCCCACTTGCCTCCCCATTTGAAACGTAGAATTATTTACTGTTAACATTATGCAGTAGTAGCCTCCCCAGAACAAAAGCTTAGCCCCATCTTTACCCCTTCCATTTTTGGAGACCTGACTGGTGTGACCATGAACAAATACTGCACCTTACATGCAGCCCTATCCTGTGCCATCAGGTTGCCTTGATATGTATGAATAATTCTGTAGTAACCTCAGACTGATAGGCTCTGATATGCATCGGGGGGGGGGGGAGTTATTTTTTTTTTTTCTCTCTCTCTCTCTCCATGATTAATTGCTATTGGAAAAGAAAACTCTCTGACATGGATGTTACAAGCCAATGTCTCAGAGGATTGAGAACCTACTGAAGTTTGGCATCAGGGTGCTCATAATAAGGCCCCATGCCTAAGGGGGCCCCGTGCTAGGGAGCTAGGGTATTCTACCCGAGTCTTGTCAAGTACACACAACAGCACATTGCAATATACACCTAACATCTCATATCCGGTTTTACAGAGAACAGCAACAATTATAATTTTCTTCTGAATTCTTAAAAGTCAGTAGTGTTTGTTTATACCGTTTATATTTTGAAAACTAAAACAACTTTGTACTTTTCAAAGGTGATCTACACATTTTGTTTGTTTACTTGTAGGCTTACATGTATGCAATTTTATATTAAAATGTAGCTTAGATCTATTTGGTCCATCAACTCACATGCCCTCTTTAAACACATTTTGACTGCTTTCCATTCTACCATGGAGTCTATAACAGATTTCATTCATATCTCTATGATTCTACAAACCTTGGCTGTGAACTTGGGGGCCCCAGCCCCACAGCTCCTAAGGCTGGCCAAATTTGGTGTATATTACTATATTTTTACAGTACATGTGCCTGTATAGTGATAGTAAATAATTCAGAAATGCAAACATTTTAATGTCATGCATATTAAATGTTGGGTGCTCACAGAGTACAGCATATAGTAAAATAGATACAGTAAAAATTTGTAAAATTGGAACACAAACTTTTTATAAATTCTGTATACTGCAGATACCTGATCCACATTAACCATATTTATAATTTCACATTTCCTGATCACATTAGAATTTGTTGAAAAGTATATACATGATAAATATTATTTTAAAAATATCTGTCCTTCATCTCTGGTAAAAAAAAACTGCTAACAGTGTAAGATACATACTTACAGCACAGTGTACATATTGGAACCCATAATTAAATTACATAATATGTAATTTTATGTACTTCAACCCATTTCTGTGCATACTTGCACAGTTCATAAAATGAACTGACCATAAACAAAATATCTCATGGTTTCTCTGTTTCAATACCTCATTTCTTTCTCACCTGGCCCTATTTATACAGTACCTCAAATTTACACATAGGACACAAAACACCTGTGAGTTCCAAGGTGACTGATATTTCAGGTCAAGGCACTTCAATTATTGGAATGTTGATAATTACCTGGGTATGCAAGACAATGAGGTTTTCATAATGATTACAGTACAATATCATACCGTGCTGTACAAATATTAATTATACATAACAGTTTGAGCATAATTGGGAATAATATCCCTTTAAATCAAAGTTTGCACTTAAAGATTTCCAAATCTATCTCAGATTAGGGATATCTGATATTTGCTGTACATTCTATTATACCAATATAAAGTAAATGGAAAAACTTTAAAATTATCTTCAATAAATCAAAACTATATGTAATGTTGCAGAAGAGTTTCAGCTATATCTGTGAATGAAAAATAGAAGCACAGAACCACTGTCCCTGACAAGTTTTTCTAAAGACTTGTTTAACGTATTTATATTGATACTTTACAAAATTTACTCAGTAAATGAATCATGAATTCTATTTCCTCAGTTCAGTTAGGTTATAGTGTACTGATCCTGTAATGTACTGGAGTGTCAGTTTAAGTGCTCACCTGACCAAATGAATGACTAACTGAAGTAAGAGTAGTCTGTGTAATCCTGTTGCTATGCTGCATGTGATACACATTAGTGTCTGGGTATCTGCATCATATGTATCTATTTCCTTACTGCAGTGAGCAACGAAGCATTATTTTTAAATACTGTGAACGGTCCAATGTTATCATGCACATGTGAGTTGTCTGATTTTCAACAGAACAAATCTTTAAGCCCCTTCAATACAACATACTGTAGTTTACATTTCTTCTTGCATCCTTCAACTGTTTTCTTCAGCTTGGAGATTTTTTTTTTTTTTTTCTTTTTTTTACTGGAAAAGTTAGTTACAACATTCAGTAACCCGTACATTATGGGTACCGTAGATTACTGGGACTCTCATCATCATTTTCCAGCAGATTACTGGTGGAGTAGGCTACATGTACTGTACTCCTAAAACTTATGGTAACTCAAATATCCTCGTACCAGACATACCCATGCCTTTCAAATCCCTGTAGACATGGAGTTCACCTCTTTACTAACAGAGGTTTCTTCTATGATTAGTTAACTCATCTAAAAGCAGGAGGAGCAATTTCAAATATGTCATTCAGTTGAAGCAGTTAAATCGCATGACAACTGAAGTACACGAGATGGTCTGATGAACTCAGTGTAGTTTACCACAAGTTTCATTCTCATCACTATAGCCTTGAGGCCACATTCTAGGAGATATAGAGAATTCTTAGTATCTCTTCCTTAGTTATATATTTTACATATAACAAACTGAAGTACATAAGATGGTCTGATGAACTCAGTGTAGTTTACTACAAGTTTCATTCTCATCACTATAGCCTAGAGACCACATTCTAGGAGACATAGAGAATTCTTAGTATCTCTTCCCTAGTTATATATTTTACATGTAACAACTTTTCCACTTGTACATTACCGAGGCAAATTATCATCATCATCATCATCATCATCTGGACCTCCTTTCCCACTCTAGGGCAAGGTGGGGAGTGGCAACATCCAGACAGCCTAAGTTTGCCCAGTTCAATGGGCTATGCTTCCATTCACTCATCATTCAACCCCACAGAATCCTAATTCTTCCAGTTGCCTATATGTTAGAATTATCTAATGTTTATTCTTGAGAAGAAGTTGGACTATTTTTTATTTTAATCCTCCATCAGATGGGCCAAAAAATCTTTCACCACATTCTGTAGCTTCACATATACCTATCTGATAAAGAGTCAATCCACACACTGTCATGTTAAGAAGGGGTGCCATACCCCTGGTTATGTGCCTCTCTGCACAAAATTCATCCAACCAGATCAGTCTCTTGCCATTCCCTTAGTTTCACCATCTTCCATACCTCTCTTTCTCACACACTCATCCACCATATCCTTCCACCTTCTCCTTGGTCTACCTTGCCTCCTCCCTCCTTCAAATTCACTAAGATATATCTTTCACCACTCTATTGTCATTCATTCTCTTCCCATAACCAAACCATCTCAGTACAATCTCTTTGATTCTGGTGTCCACAGACTTCCTTACTCAGCATCTTTCATGAATCACATTATTCTATATCCTATCCACTGTCTGTACTCCACATACAATCCTCAGCAGTCTCATCTCCACTGCTCTTACTCTTGACTTTTCATTTTCATGCCACACCATAGTCTCAATTCCGTACTTTAAAGTTGGCACTGACACTCCTGCAAATAAGCCTCCTGCAGCTGCAACACTCAAGCCTCTTAGCAAGGCCTTCATAGAACCAGCTACTTTCCATCCTTGTGTCACTGTACTTTCAACTTCTTTTGCACATTTTCCTCTCTTTTCTATCTCTGTATCCAGGTATTTGAACTCTCTCGCCAATTCCAGTCTCTCTCCATTCACTGTAACATCACACTGGGAGTCACCTTCTCTCTCAGTGACCATCACTTTACTCTTTTCTAAATTTACTTTCAAGGCACAACACTCACAGACATCTACAAAACTCTGCACTAGTCTACCAAGCTCTCGTCTGGCATTTGCAAGGAGTCATCAGCATACAACAAATTTGAGATATTCCATCCATCACAGTTCATTACCAATGCCATCCCTCTCTCCATTACTCCAGTTTTTACTTCTCTCATCACCCCAACCATATATATATATTGAACAACCATGGGGACACCACACACCATTGTCACACACCCACAATAATTGTGAACCATTCACTTTGATGCCCATTTACCCTTACACATGCCCCACTATAATCATATAAACTCTTGACAGCACCTGGCAGCTTACCATCTACACCATACATGTGCAAAACCTTCCACAATCCTTCTCCGTCTACATTGTCATATGCTGTTTCCAGACCCATAAATGCCATAAACACCTTACAGTTCTTCTCACACGCCTTCTCCACTATCTGTCTTACCGCAAATATTTGATCCACACATCCTTTGCCACTCCTACAGCCACCCTGTTCATCATTCACTTGACTTCTGATATCTCTCTTACTTTCCCTTGAATAATTCTTCCATATACTGTACCTTCCTTGCCACACTCAGTGGACTTATGCCAAGATAATTCTTGCACTCACTTTGCTCACCTTTATTTTTGAACAGGGGTACAATCACTGCTTTTTTCCACTTTACTTGCACAGCGTCACTTATCCATGCCTTCTTACATATCTCCAACAAGCACTTCATTCTGCTCTCTCCACCACACTTAGTCATCTCTACAATTATGCTGACCAAAAATCACATAAATAACATAAAAGAGAATAGCAAAGCTTAGCATGCTGAATAACTGTATAATGAATCACTAAGGAAGAGGTACAGTGAAATTTCCTATGACACTTAAAAAATGGTTCTCTAAACCAAGCCTTGTCTCTATCAGTCAAGAAGGGAACCTGGACATACAGATATTTTCTCATAATCAGTCCTCACTTTAAGCCAACAATGTGTGCAGGCAAAAATGCAGCTTTTAGTGAAACTCTTTTATGTGATATGCTTCTGTTCATGAATGAGGGGTTAAAACCACAAAACTCTCATTTCTGTTCTCAAAATATGCAACTTAAAGTGAAAAAAAAGTAGTAATTCATCAGCAACTGAAAAAATGAAACAACTTTAACTCACTCAACTTTAAATGAGGACCAACGGTACCTAGTACAGCCTATCATTGTCATCATGATCATGACCTTGTTTTCCCACCTAAAACGAGGTGGGGCGAGACCAAGAAAACAAGGAGTACAGCACAAAGGAGGATGAAAAAATCCACACCACTATTACCATTCAAATGTATCCATACCAGGAAGGTAATATCACTGCACTTAACCCTTTCAATCCAGGAATTCAGTACAGTATTCTTTATCCCTGACACTGTCAGATGATTTTATTCAGAATTTGGAAAACCTAGTGGTTAAGGCTTTTTATGTCTTCCAAGTCAGAAAGTATCTCCTAACATGAATAAAATTATCAACAGGCAGCAAAAATAAAATGTAAAAATACTGCATGTCACTGGAGTAATATGCTAGTTATACTATTACTGTACAGTCTCCCTTAAATGCATCAACCCCCTTGGAGTTGATGATTCTGTATACTGTATTCACACAACGTACACAGCAGGTTTGACAGAGCTGGTATTTTTGACAGTGGTCTGCACCTTCCTTTCTGTTTTCGTGCACCAAATAATCATCATACAAGCAGTACTGTACTCTGTTTACTTTAACTTTCTTTTTTTTTCTTTTCTTTTTTTTTAAATACCACTTGCAAATCCACTACAGTAAAACCTCAATATAATGGACTTCAATAGACTGGAATTCGCTTTTATCGGAATCGAGGAGCTACGGGACTAAATTCTCACATATCGGAAAAAGTCCGATAAAGCCACAAGCAATCCACACTGCCTGACCACTTCAGCTATGGTCACCACAATATGTTAAAAAAAAAAGAAAAAAAGACACGTTTATCAGTGTACAGTATAGCATTATTATACAGTATATATTATACCATTTGATTATTGCACTAAATGTAAAATACAGTACAGTACTAATGGTAGTGGAAACAGTTTAAAATCTGTTGTTGCAATCCAGACTAATGTCTGATACCATATATCAGAAACAGTCCAGGTTAGCAGGGGGAAGTCTGGATGTCACTTCTATCGGAATTTCACTTTTTTCGGAATGGCTTGGACCCCAATTAGTTCGTTGTAGTGAGGTTTTACTGTACTTATAACTCAAGTGATACAGGCTACATAGATAATGTCTGTTCCAGCAGTTGGGATACAAAGTAGCACAATAAGGTCCCTATGATTGCATCCACGTTTGAGCTTACTGTTGAATGCTTTAAACGCAATATACAGTACACTAAACTGAAATAATCTAATATTGCATTCATTTGCAAGTGCCCAAAGGTGTATTAAAATGCTATATCAAATAACAATGCCATGTTATTTACTGTATAGTAGTTGTAGTATTTCCATCTGGTATGAATCATTCCACTGGTGGCTTTTCTGATGCATAAGTCAAAGCAGTGTCAGATGCGCCCATGGGTTTTACAGTCACCATAAATACATCACAAAAATCACAAGCATTATCATCATCATTCACAAAAAGGGTCTAAACCTATTTGTATATTTCACTGCCTTACTGTACTACTTTGCTAGAGACTGACACTATGGGTCAAAATAATTAAAGTATGTCCCTAATTGATAAGTGGCAACTCTCCCACACCGTATTAGGATGGCAGGACTACCAACATAATCCAGGAGTATCCAGACACAGTTTCAAAGGTTTTGTCCTTTGTGTCATGATTTACTGATGAAGGAAAGGACCAATACCTTTTTTGGGGGGCTGTACATATGAAAGTTTATGGTTGTAAAATTCAGAGTACATTTACATGAAGCAAAGATTACGTAGCTACACTTTACCAGTAAACTAATTTTTAATTACATAATAACAAAGACAAAAAACATAATAGTTACATTAGCATAATCTGTTCTGTATCGGGGAAAATTTAACAGTAAAAGCCACTAATATGAGCACTTATCCTGTTAACTGGGCTTGGCATTAGAGAAAAACGACATCAATAAAGCTTCTTTACTTTTTGTTAATCTCAGTGAATTTAGTGATGTACTATACTCCTGATTGCTAATCTCACTGAATTTTTATTAATATACTGTTTCTGTAGTGCAAACTATTATATCAATCAAAAGTGTGAAAACTACATGAAAGGTTGAGAAATGGGACAGTACTTTACGAAATGTACACAGTTCCATTTTGTGAACAACCCTAAACTCTTAATGAAACTGACAGTTATGCTCTGTCCTACATTAGTAAATGTGTGTTTATGTCATTATGTGCATGTATGTGTGTTTGTGTGTCACTTTTTTATTTAACTGATTCTGGTCAGACTAGAGTCAAGACAATCCATTCCCTATAGCCCAGCAGTCCTCCTGCATGCGACTGATGGTGCCATATATGTTCAAATCAGCATATAGGCCTTCCACCATCTACACTAAATATTATATATGCTAGGATGTTTTAATCAAGACTGATGAAACAGTATTACTTCCCCCTCCCCCCTTCACGTTGGTGGAGCTTGTGGATGACTATTTTAGAGAGGCTTAATTCTCTAGACAGGGCCCTGCCCCAGCCTGGGATTGCTTTCCATCCTTTCAGACAGCATTCCAACACTCTACTATTTGAAGTGGCAAGATGTAGAATGAGAAGCGTTTCCATTCCAAGGTTGCACCTGGAGCTCTTAGCTTCCCAGGTATTTTCCATCTCACCACCAACCAGTCACTTTTGTTCTGTCATACACAGAAGAAAGGCAATGACTGAATAGGGGAGGCAGTAGCTGAATCAGTAGAGAGATGGCATGCAGTCCTAATGGACCTGAGTTCGAATCCTGGCTGGCGAAGGAAACAGTTTAAGGATTTTAATATCATAAAAGGCAGATTTTACTGATCTATCAGAAGACTCACTGACATGTGATACCAATACACCAGTCCTGTATGAAACAACCCTATTATGTATTCAGTATGGACAGTGGGTGTTAGCACCAAAGTGGTGACATGAGAGGTATATGGTATGTACCAGTAGGAGGACTATTGGTCTTGGCAGCAAGCTGTGAAGCCTATGACCAGTCGGACACACACACACACACACACACACACACACACACACACACACACACACACACACACACACACACACACACACACACACACAATCCATTTCATTTTGGTATAATTCTAGTTTCAATGACATTAAGCTGTCACATACATTTGAATGATCAGTAAATAAGAGGTAAGTCTGACAATCACATTCACCAACTACAGCATGAAAAATATCTAAAATTTGATACTACATTAAAGTTCTTTCCACAATAAATTCAGCAGTTCATTACTTGTACAAAAAGATTTAACTACAGAAATAACTCAAACATCAACATCAAATGGTTGTACTGACTGATGCAAAACAGTATTTTTGAGAATACAGTAATTAGGTTGTGAGTAGTTCTGACATCTGGATACCTTGTATTGGTATCATACACAACATTACAAGTTGATAGTGACACTATTAAACATAATGCATAAAAAAAAAACTTGCTGAAACAAGGAATTTAATTATTTTGTACCATTTTCAAATGTCACATGAAACTCTTGAACAAAGGGCATCAGGTATAAATTTTAATCATTGCTGTAAGTGATAAATTTCACTACAGCCTTTCATTCTGGCTAAAGGCAACAACAGTACTCAGGCAGAAAATACATATCACATGCATGAGATCATATACTTGTAACTGTGCATTTTTTGTGCAATACAATAGACAGTTACAAAATTACATTTTCCTGACATCATGCTTGAAGTTATCAACTAAAAGCTGTAAGGTAAATTACAAAAGTATGTACTGTAACTGCAATCAACAAATTTATCTAGTCTTGCAACTGTCACTTTACTTCAAATTTCCTCTCTGCTGTATAGCATCAATACTTAGTGCAACTCTCTGTTAATCTCTAAAGTATTACCCAGTTTAGAAAAGTAGATAAAAAAAAATCAATTAATTTCCTGGAACTGGAAATTTTCCCTGATAATATGGTGATCTTTCCAAACACAGGCAACTTCATTATCTTCCCCATAAAATTAATGCAAAGTACAAGCAAACTACACAGTAGTTCATCCACCTTAATTTTGTGGAAATTTCTGTCCTTTAGCAGATTATTTCCCTTAGCTCAAAGGCTAAATACGATAATACTATGGCCATAAATCTTTTTCATAGCACTCTTTTGGGACTAGCACCATATTCTAATGATGATCTCTTGTATTCAAGATGGAGAGGGCAGTTTTAGAGCCAGGTAAAGTGGACAGAGTATGGTTTATTTCTCTGGCAGAAAAATGATACTAAAACAATTACATACTTTTAACAAACTGGCAATATCTAATACTGAATTAAGTCCTTCAGCCCCAGGATGTTTTAAATTTCATTCTTGCTATCTCATGATTTCATTAAGCTTGGGAGTGTAACTTGCAATACTTTGGTGATAGAAACTCCGTGTACAAACAGCTAGTTAAGGAGTTTATTACGAGCTCTGACAAAAATAGTCTGCCCTTCGTGAGTGTCTGCTCAGAACTGACGCAGTAACGCCCTCTGCCCAGGCTTGGACTCTGGGAAAGCGTGCTAGGTCAGCAAGTTTAGTGGGGGCATGTATGCATTGGGGAGGGGGGCATATATACATCGCGGGTAGACATATTGTAGGGGGGGTACAGGAGAAACTTTTTGAATAGCCTTCAACAGCCCCTTCACTACTTGGGAGCTCTCCTAAACTGAATGAAACTATGTGGTAGCTTCAGGAATTAAATATATGATGTACTTAGGCTGAATGAGTTACATAGATATACTGCAGATATAGACAGACATAGGCAGATAGATGGATAGAGATAGATATACTGATTATATATATATATATATATATATATATATATATATATATATATACAGCATTGTAAAGAGGTTAACACCTGTGGCTGTATTCTTATGTGATTAGGAAGCTTACTAATACCTCTTCCTTACTATTTTGTTTGATTCTGTTCTGTTACTATATTCTCGTGTGTTATTCATGCAATGTTGTTGACGTTAAAATATATAATGAGCAAAAAAGAGGATACTAACAGATAGTTTGGAAAATAAATTAGGGAAGACGTGCTAAAAAAAAAAAAAAAAAAGGAAAAAAAAAAGGAAAACTGATAGCGTAAGTGTAAATACATCCTGTGCTCTGTAACCACTAACTATGCTGTTTATTGCATTATGCCACTGAGCCTGGGGAATCTTTTTTTTGTTTAATTCTTGCAATACCATGACAGTGTTATTCAACAAACTTTACAAACTGAAGGAGTCAGATACATGAAAGCTTTAATAAACCCCTTCAACCCAACAAGCATTTTCTAAGCAGAATAAATTTGTCTAGTGGCAGGAAGAATAAACTAAGAATGTCACCCAGACTTAAGAGGTTAAATATTGCATAGGTAAATGAAATCTCAGTCAAGCTTTCATTACTAAAATTATTATACTGTATAATTATTTATAAAACTACATTATACAAAATTCTCACTCACTGTGACCACTCAAGCAAGGAATAATAATCAGGTATAAAAGCTCAAACTAAAAAGTACAAGTCTAGTATGTACAACTTACCATTTATGCTATAAACGTAAGTCTGTTCAACAATAACAGCTCTATGTTTTGTCATTAGTTCTTACTACATTACAGTAACTCCTCACTTAACACTGTTTATATGTTCCTAAAAAAACTCATGTTAAGTGAAAAACATTTAAAAAGATAGCTATATTCCATCAAGATTTGTATTTTTTCAGTTATTAAACAATCATTTTCAAGGTTCAAAATAAGTGCACTGAAATGTATTTGATGTTATGCTCAGATGTATAATTATGTACAGTACAGTACAGTACATACTAAATGCTGAAACTACAAGGTAACTAATGAAAAAAGTGATATGTTGTGTTAGAGTTGCATTAACCCTGATCCATCACTCCACATCCTAACCACTTAATAATGAACAATGGCATGTTATGTGAAAAGCTTTCCAACTTTGATTAGCATCTTTATAGTAAAAAAATCTGTAAACTGCTAGTATTAAATGAGGAATCACTGTACATGGTAGCATCTCCAATCATCTTCCACATCATCCACTACAACTAGCAACTAGGGACCTGCTGTCTGACAGTGATACAGGACCATCGTGTCTTTTACTATTCACAGAAATAATAAACATCATAAAATTGCTTTTATTAGATCTACAATAATATGACAGAAGTCCTTATCATACAATTTAGGACAATCACCCTGCCTGCCTTCTCTCTTATTTTCCAAAAGTCAGCTATAAAATCCTACTTCAGTATGTGGATGATTCACAATTCAAAGAAATTATTGTCTACGTAACAAACAGCAATTACTGTACAGTACTATATAAATGAAATTTTTTATTTATATGGGGATTTACATCAATCACCAACACTCTAAGACATCTGATTTAGATAAGCCACTCATAACCTGAACCTACAGCAGGAAACACCTCATTTCATTGGTTCAGCTTTATCAGTACTCAAACTTCGTCTAACATGTTAAAAAAAATTTCATGCTGTACCTAAAAATTGTGCTGAAGAATATGTAAATGCTGCATCTAAAATGAAAAATTATTAATGTTACTACAAATATCACTATACAGTATAATCCTAGTTACAAAACTATGGCAGTATTTCATAAAAAAGGTAAGTACTGCATGTTGCTACTGCAATATATTTCTTATGGCAATTTTCTTTTCTTTTTTTTTTAATTGCAGGAAAACATTATTACCAGAAGTGTATGAAAAATTGTTCTGAAGACGACTTACAAAACTACTACAAAGGAGATCACTTAAAATGTAATGCACCATATAAAGTAGCTATTTGGGATCTCATGGAAGAGTGGAACTGAAACAAGCACACCAGAACTGTAAATGACCACACCTGTACAATTTCAAGGGCATTTTGTTACTTTTAAATGCAGCTCAAATAAAATTTTAATAACACTAAGCACTCATATAAAGAACACTACTGAACATGTTCTAGTAACTTCTCAGGACAAATGAATACTCTACACACTGGTATTTTAGATCAAGAATCTAGCATTCTACAACCACACCAACTAACTATTGTGCCAAGACTACATCACTGAATACATGAGTGCTACACCCACATGACTCGGATGCATCACTATGTATGGCAGGA
This sequence comes from Coenobita brevimanus, assembly GCF_032717465.1. NCBI lineage: Eukaryota > Metazoa > Arthropoda > Malacostraca > Decapoda > Coenobitidae > Coenobita > Coenobita brevimanus. Next base: position 7,123,591 of record NC_137045.1, read on the forward strand.
GCAGCATACCTGAACATGCAGTAACAACATCTTCACTTAATTTTAAGAGTTGCATGAATAAAATTTTGTGCCAAATAAGTCTTGGTATTCTGTGATGACCATGTGGCATCTTCTGTGGTTAGGCAGGTGAGGGCAATTTTGATTAGCTGTTGGGTGGATGGAGCTCAGTAGTGGGAAGGGACAGTGATGAGAGCATCCTGGGTGTTTCTTCCGACACTGCAGTCCTGTGGAAAAAAGGGATTACAGCCAATAATACTGGCTGTTAGTCAGCTGCAAATTACAAGCTAATATTTCATAGTAAGAAAAGACTACAAACACAGTACTGAAAATAATCAAACTACCGGTATATTAATTTATATCACTGAAGCATTCTATGTTCATTAGAATCATTACAAGTACAAACTAACAAAATTATGAAATATTATAAAGGTTTGTGTAATTTATTATCCAAATAAAGAATATTAATGCTCCATTGATTAAAGTTCAGTATCTTGATAATATCAATAACTGAGCATTAATTACACCATGAAGTGGCTATTCACAGAACATCTGAAATACATTGCTACTGACTAAAGACAAAAGTGAATTAATTATTTGTGAGCATTCTTTATAATTCTATGTTGATCTCTTTTCAGTTTTAATAACATCCGCAGTTCATTCACACACTACTATAACTGAAAGCTAATCTATTAGGCAAAACAAAGCCTTTAATGTTAATTGCTTCAAAGGCAAATATGAATAATCATCAGACTTTTAAATATTTATTAAGGGCACACAAAGTTCTCTTCAAACAGTTAATATGGCACAATGGAGTGATAATTACTGTGGTAGCTGATCTGAATAATACAGAATGTATGAGGAAGGTATCAATCCTTGCATTTGTACTTACGTAATTTCACTAAATACAATATACAGCACTTAAAGATATGGCACTAAGAGGAAGAGAAGAATTATGGACTAATGGACCATATTCTTAAAACCGAGGATGCAAGTTGCACTGTATATATGCTTCATATCTGACAGTCATTTATGGAAAATTTGTGAACATTAAAAGAAATTATCTTGCACTCTACATTGTGGAAAATATTCCTCAGTAATGTACAGATGCCCATTTGCTTTAAATTGCTCTCATCACAGGTTTTACATAATGATTCTCATTGACAGGAGCTTACTTAAACCTATGCAGTCTCCATTTTAAGAATATGTATGCAAAAGACTGAATTTAACATATACACACATAATGAAATATTATAGGAATGCACAATAAGTCTTCACACCAACTATGAAACTTGAAAAGTTGACCACATAATACCAAATACAGTACTGGACAGTAAGTGTGATGGCTATGTTTTCATGTTCCAACATGTATACTGTAAAACATTTTTTTTCCTACACTAATTTTTCATACAGCACTACAGATATGTTCCAAGAAATTACTGTGTTAAGTAAAATGCACTTTTTAAAGGTTATGTTCCTGCAAAAAGAGATTATCTCCTCAAATTTGAAAGTATTATTAATGGGTGAAAATAGTATGTGTGTGCATGTGTATATCTCTGTATCTGTCTATCTACAGAGAGAGAGAGAGAGAGAGAGAGAGAGAGAGAGAGAGACTGGGAAAGGCGGCAATAAGCATCATCTTGGTTGGGTTTTATTCTTGTTAGCAACATTTTGCCAACTCTCTTGGCATCATCAGCCTATAAATTGTACAGTTTGTGAAACAATACAGCAATGGACAGGAATATTACAGGAAACTACTGTATAATACACATAAAACTGTTGACATTAGTGGAAATACAATATCAAACTGCTCTAAAATCCCTGCATTAATCTGTGTGGAAATAAAAACCTTAATTCATAGTGTCTGTGGTGGAAGAAAGTTCCATGTGTGAAGAGAAATGTCTAATATAAAGAGCTTCTAATGACTTGGTGTTTGTGGGTGAATTAGGTTTCTGTAGGACAGACAGGAGGTCAAGTTCTAATGAATTCAAATTGCAAAACAGCAAGGCATGGTAAGGGGTTGGCTGGTACAAGCAAATACAGTACACAATTATGTTCATCAAACCTAAGTATGCGACTTCATACTGTCTCACCAATGTACATGGATTTAAAAAAAATACAGTATAATTTTAAATCAGGATAAAATAGTTTCAAGAGTGAATTCAATTAGTTTCTAATTGCGCAGCTAAGGTGATCATAATAAAGTACTGTAACTTGATACAGTGAGTTTCTGGTTTGGATTCACTTATTGTTGCACGAACAACGTAAAATGAACCCTCAATCCACATACATGAAACTTTCTTCTACCACACACAGTAGTATTTGAGTCATTCCTCCAACTACCGCAATGGGAAACAGACATAACCAGGTTCGTTCTAATTAGATGCAATTAATAACTGTAATATTTCTAGCACTATATAGAACTCTTGCTTACCTGTGCTTCATGTAACTGTTTAATGACATCTGTAATTTGAGTAAATATAGGTTTTATTTCCATATGAATTAATGCTGGTATTTTAGAGCAATCTGACATTGTATTTCCACAGATTTCAACAATTTTTATCTATACTTTAATGTATTGTTTCCTGTAATGCTGCTGTTCACTGATTTATTGTTTACCAAACTGTACAATTCCCTGATGATGCCAAGACCGTAGGCAAAACATTGCTAGCATGAATAAAACCTGGTAAAAACAATGCTTACTGCTACCCTTCCCAATCTCCAGTATACATGATAATGCTTTCACTGACACTGTGTGTGTGTGTGTGTGTGTGTGTGTAGGTATATATATATATCTCATCTCATCAGCCGTTTGTGTGTCCACTGCAGGACCATCCTATCCCGACCGAAGTGGGGACGATACAGCCAAAGTATCTCTACCAAGTGGCTTAGGCTGCCCGGTAGAGACTGTATGTAGGGTGAGAAGTGCTTGTAAGTGTAATTGTAGTGTTGTAGTGGCTATGGATGTGTGCGTACTCTGTGAACCAAGTGTAATCGGCCCGCGCAAGCCGACTGGGTGCAAGCATACTTTATGCGACACTGGCTCAACCACAGCACCCCTTATGTCTGCCAAGCAGTACGTGGCCAGAAGAACGCTCCCAAAGTTTATTACCCTGGCGGGATGCGAACCCTCGTTCTTCAGTGTACGAAAACACACATTTTATATATATACTGTACATATATACATATATATATATAGTAAAGATGTGTATATTATTTGTATGTATTAAATATAAGAGTTTATAAGCAATTCACTGCAAGGTAATGAGGATTTATTAAGACTGTACTTGCAGTAGTTGCAGTGACACTTTACTGCATCTCCTAAGAGCTTACTGTAGAATGGAAAGGATGATTTTTGTGCAAAGTGTTCCAAACTTAACCGACAAACTTACCACAACAAATGTAAGCAAAAATTTACTGTACTGCATATCACTTCTGTAGGTTTTACTGGTTCTTGATCTTAAAACAAGTTTAAATGCAAAACAGTCGAGTGTGTCTTAGATTGTCATATTCCACACTGGCTGTGTATGCTCTTGATAGTTTTTCAGTCACCAAGATCCCAGATAATTAGCTGAAAATGGAGTATTGTACACCAAATTCAGAGTTTTCATCTTGGTAATGGAGAACTGAAGTAACTGGTCACTGGATGGACTGATACTAAGTTAGTTAAATACTGGCACAAAAAATTATCACTTCCAAACTATCACAAATAATCTTATTTTTTATGTATCATAATAATAATAAAAAAAAAAACAGTACTTACTTTTAAAAAAATATTAAATATAGCATCACATCAAGCAATACAACCAAAGTTAGTTTCACTAAAACTGAGAATAAAACTGTATTGGCAAGCAATTACAATACTGTACTGTAATGATGATTCAGTTTCTACAGCATTCTTTAACAATGAGTGAAGAACAATGTTGCATGCCACTTTTCAGTAATTATCACGTACCTTATCAGTGCTGGAGAACTTACCTATTGTGCAGGTAATGCTCTTCACTTGGCAACGTCATGATACAGTACTGACAAGCAAATTTTGCATGTACTGCACAGTAAGTCATTTTTTAAATGCTAATTTTGTAACAGAACCCACAATACGTGACATAAAAATTGGCTATTACAGCTCAACTGTTACTTACAGGATAGAACTGATCTGCCAGTTTCCCACAATGTACAGTAGGTACTCACCGTTTTGAAAAAAGCTGTGGTATTTACAAAAATATCCCTGACACAATGAGGACAGCCTGTATTAATATGACATACTGTACTATGAAGTGCCTTCTAGTTGCTAAAGTCCCTAACTGCTAAAGCAAAGTTAGTTTATCTGTATGATTAAATAATAAATTCTAAAAGCAACTGTTATCAACAACCCAGTCATATAACTGATAAAAGCTAAAAGCTATATTGTCATTAAACACACACACACACACACACACACACACACACACACACACACACACACACACACACACACCTCAAGCGCTATATACCGTATTGACTTATTCAGTCCACAGGGACTCTCCTATGCTACACTTTTAAATTACATGAAAATCTTCAAGTCTAATGTTACTTTTGTTTACTAATCATCTATACCAGCGTTTCCCAACCTGGGGGGCACGCCCCCCCGGGGGAGGCGTCAGGTAATCAAAGTTCAACATAGGGTTAATCCAATCAAATGTATACAGGGTAGTCCCAAAGATATGTATGAATATGAAACTTTGATAGGAAAACTTCACAACTGTCATTTCGAGCAACCACATGAAGTGTTGCCATCTTGCGTCTTAAGCATCCATATGGAACAGATAAAAACATCGTTGTTTAGACGTCAAAGGGGTGGGGGGCCATCACGAATACAGTCCTGACCAAAGGGGGGCGCAGTGCTAAAAAGGTTGGGAACCCCTGATCTATACTATACCAACACCTATTTCACACAGTTGTACTTTCTACTGTATTCATGGTATTTGCAGTCAATATTAAAATTCATCCTCGTTGATTTAATGTCATTTCTAAACTTCGTCATGTGTTAGACGTGGTTCACTTTAAGGTGGCTCTCCAAGGTGCACATTTCTTGATATCTTCTTAGCTCAACCCTCAGCCATTGTCTTCAGCAACTCATCCAATATTTTCACTGAACAGACTTTGGGGATTTATTTATCCACATTTGTACTCATACACCTCAACACAATTATGTTTTCTGTTTCTTCATTTCTCTGAACCACGTCAGCCAATCTCAGGGTCCAGATCAATAGATATCGCTAATATCTTGTTGTTATAATTGACTTATGAAACACACATGGATGTTTATTTGTATCACTATTTCTTTTTAATATATATACTTTTAAAGATAACACTGCCCTAATCAAAATACAGTCTGTTAATATACATATGAAAAATGCCTCTAAGCTTTGTTACTATAAAAGCACTGATAAGGGCTTTTTTATTTATTCTTTTACTGTGTTCACATGTAAGCACAGGCAGAAGCATATTTTCCACTATTAGGGATCAGCAAGTTTTCTCTGAGCACTTGAGAAAATTATTCTGGGAACAGAAGCCCTCCTTGGTTTTATCATCATACCCCCTCAAAACCCAGTTTCCACCCAACTTTTTTCAGACAAAAGTTATCATCATCATCTAATCGTGTGTTGCCCCATGAGGAGCACAGGAACCCCGGACTAGGCAAGTTTGTCCTGACATTTCAGATGAAAGTGACCAGCCTCACCCATCCCTGAGTGGAATTACATGAGCAATAAGCCCTAACCATCCCTTGGATATAAACCTATAGTGGCTCAATACGATTGGAGTGTCTTAATTACCCACTAAACCACCAGGCACCATAATCTGGTTATATGATTACCACCCAACATTGTAAATGGTTTCCTCATGTACAGGAAATTATTTGGTTTGTCACTCAGCGTAGAGTCACCCGCAGACAGAAGGAAGAGGAAAGAATGAAGGAAAGAATGACGGAAGAGGGAGGAAGGAAAGAGGGAAGGAAACGAGAAAAAGAGCAGTCACCTGAGAGCAGCACTACATCGAGTGAGTGGATGGTGGGTATCCCCACCTACAAAAGTAATATCAATGGATTCAACACATTCTAATCCTTCAAAGAAGAGGTGATAGTTACTAAACCAACCCTCCAATAATCCATGTGATATTTCAGTGCCTGCAGTGTGAGGGAAAGTGCTTCTTTTTAATGTATATGTTTGAAGCCTTCTACAGTAAACGCTTCAAAGTTGAACTATATGGGGCTCTTGGGTAGTTCGACTTATCAAATTTTTGGACTAACAAGGGGAAAAAAAAAAAAAAAAAACATATTACCCCCCTCCAATAATTGCAAATTATATGATTACTTGTTTCTTAACACTAAACTAAAGAAGCATTTATACAGCACTAAAAATAAACAATAAAAACAATTTAGTGCATGTCATAGGCTAGGTTAGGATAGTAGGCAGCATAGATGGAGGGTGCAAGTCACTTACTTATGTAGCATAGATGGAGGGTGCAAGTCAATTATGTAAAGTTCTGATCTTATTTGCTTCATTGGACAATCAATTAAACTAAAATGTAACACAAGGAATACAATAAACTAAAATGTAGCACCTGGAAGATATCTAAGAAACTAAAATGTAACCCTCTGAATAAACACTATCACACCTCAGTAAGAGTTCGACTTATAGGAAATTCCTTCTTCTGCAGGATCGACTTGTCAAGGTATTACTGTATTTGTTCCATTTACTAAATACATAATGCTCTTATTTCTGAGGGTAAAATTACACTAAGTAATGCTGGAAATAAAATTATTTACCACCTATGAATGAATGTTTCATTCATCCATCCAATCCTTGAACTGATATGTAAAGAAATTGGGATGGTGATGCATATTCCAAGAAGTCAAGTTGAAGCACTTGATGAGGCAGGACTGAGTGGTGATGATTCTTAATGACAGCAATGATGCAGTGATAATGCCAGGATATACAAAAGAACTACAATGCAAGTACAGTAGACCCTCATTATAATGGACTATTTGAGGGAAAGCCAAGTTTGTTAAAGTTGATAGTTTGTTATATCTGAGGCCCCTCCTCTAGGTGGGATTCCAAGCACATGTCTGAAACTAAATAAGTACAACAGCATATTCAAGTACTGTACTAAATATTAAAACTATATCTTACACTGATTTGGCCCATAAACTCACCCTTATGTGGCATACCGCACCTCATTTAGCGGACATTGTTCTTTACAGCCAACAAAAGTTCACTGAGTAAAAGGGATAAGAAACACATGTACTGCGCCTTTTTAATGAACATTGTTCAATACTGTATAACCAATAAAAGTTCAGTGAGCTTCATGGCGTCCATTAAATCCAATATCCATTCTCAAGGTTTGCTGTAGTGAGGGTGTCCTATACCTATTCGTTTGGAAGGGGGGAAGCTGAGTAGGAAAGGGTACAATTCTTTTTAGCTTTTCAAATTTATGCCAAGGGAACTGTATTACAGTGACTCAGTGTCATGAAAAACAGATAATAAACAACCATATCTACTGTGCATTATTCTGTGATTTTGTACAAATGTAAATGTACACAATAAGGTTCACCTGTAATGATTTAAAAGTGAACACATGTTCAGTGGATTCTAAGACTTCAGGTTTTTGCATGAAACACCAAGGTTTCAGTAAGCTGTGGTATTCAAAGATGACTGGAAATAATAAGAAAATTTTTTAAAAATTTTCAAACCACTTGTAAAGAAAAGTTTTACTGTATCTTGGTACAGTATGATACCCTACACACTACTTTCTACTGGTCATCTGTGCATTATCCATAAATGTCTATTCTCTACACAAAATGTTATTTGCAATCCATAAATATCTATTTTCAACCTAAGATGTTATCAAACATCTTGTTAAGTCCTTGCTCTCTCAGAAATCCCTGAACTGAGGATGGAATGACACACAAGTCTCCTGGCTACTGCTTCTTTTCCTATCTGTCTGTCTGTTAATCACTTTCCTTCTCATTCTTCCCCTCTCCAACTGTTTAACTCACTTCTCCCATAGGGATGGTAATCTTTTTCTTCAAGTATCGTGAATGCCTCACTTACACATGTCCTTTACCAGTCAATTTATATTCTCTCCTTAAGTTCACATTATCTCGGTATGTTCTGTTCCACCCACTCCTTTACATCACACAGTATATACTCAGCTCTTGCTTTCATAGCAAAATATTTTCATGCATCTTCTCATTCCATCTCTAACTGACTTTTCTTAACTGCTCAAAAGCTTGTCCTTTCTGTCCCATTCAATGATCAGATTTCATACCCATAAGAAATAGTATAAGCTCACTATCTGCTGGTGCCTTCTTGATCTCCCAAATAATTTACCTCCCTTCTAAGGTTCCATGTGAGGTGCAATCACATCACACTGAATTTCTTCCTCCTTCCTTCATTCAACTATTTTGCTCCTTCTCTCCCTCCCTCCCTCCCTCACTCAACTGTTTCATTCTTCTCTCTTTCTTTCTCTCTTCTTCCTGCCCTCTTTCCTTCATTCAACTGTTTTCTTTCCATGTTTCCCTCACATTCTTCTCTCCCTCCTTCCCTCACTCAGCTATTTTCTCCTCCTTCCTCCTTTCTCTCATTTTCTTTTCTTTCATCTCTTAAATGTTTTCTTTCTTCCTTCCTTTCTTTGTTCTTCACTAAAAAATTGGCCTTTCATTTAAGCAAAACACACAGTATATGATGTGAAACGGTCTCTTCTCCATTTATACAGCAGTTTTCTTTCTCTCATAATTTCTTGTATAGACATATGAGCAAGAAATATTTACTGTATATCACCAAAACTGAAAGAAACTGCTTGCATTTTTAGGCTAAATTTTTTTCCTGTCTCCCAAAATTAATCACATATAACCATCCACGTCTGACCAAGGATCAAAGCACTAAAATCTTAAAACTACTGTACAGTGAAATTATACACCATTCTCTCTCTCTCAGCACCATCCATCCATCAACCAATCCTATGCCGCCCAAAAGTGGAGTGTAGGAGGCCGGGGCTAGGCAAATTGGTCCTGACATTTAAGATGAGAATGACCAGCCTCACTCATCCCTGAGTGGCACTACATGAGTAACAAACCCCAACCACCCCTTGGATATAAACCTACATAGGCTCAATCTGATTAGAGTGTCTTAATTACTCATTAAACCACCAGGTGCCATTACTGGTTATATGGTTACCACCTAGTGTAGTATATGGTTTCCTGGTGTAGAGGAAACTACACTACACGAGATACCGATGATAGGAGAATGGGCAACTTAGACCCAAAGTTTGTGATGCAAGCATGAAAATTCAATGCAAAAAATTATCCGACCAAAGTGGAAAATTCAAGAGGCTCACCATTTCCCACCACAGACTCAGCAGGACTGTGGTGTACATGTGTGTGGGTGGAGCTTGTGAGCCCTGCACACCCAAAACCCCTTCCTTACTATAATGAACAGAATTATACATAATTATATCCTTCTAACCATTATTCTTTCATTACATTCTATGACCAACAAAGCTTACAGCTTTCAAAACTGTATTTTGTCTATGTAGATATCAAATCTCCATGCACATCAGTTTATTAGAAAATCCTTAGTGTTAGTAATGGAAATCTGTGGACATTCTGTGTGATGCAGCACTACCAACTGTGCTTCTGCTGTGCTTACAAGAGTGAAAGCTGGGTACAACCAAGCATAGCGACCAAAATGCTAATATGCAGTTCTATTTGTAGGTACATGTGCAGGCTATGTGATGAATGCACTCCACTGTACATAACATGCATATAAAAACTCTCAATTATCCATCATCACAACATCCAGCCCAAGGCAATATCCACAGCTGGATATTGCATAATATCCGGTGATATTATGCAATATCCACTGCCAAAACAGGACGTAACTGCTGGTTCTATGCAATATCCGATGTTGAGGTATATCACCCAACTCGTAAACAGCAGCCAACCAGTTCTGTATAGCTGCACAGTATTGTATGATTACTTTATTGTATTTGATACTTAATTTTCAGCATTTACTCATGGGAAAGCTTTTAGGATAGAGGTTTGAGCTGGACAGTAACACAATGTCCAGCTTGATGCCGAATACTGAGCTGACAGGGGGCATTTTACTATAACTGGTGTAGGGCTTCGCTGAGTTATGCCATATATATATATATATATATATATATATATATATGTGTGTGTAAAACCATCCATCCATCATCCAATCTTATGCCGTCCCATGAAAAGCGTAGGAGCACAGTGGTTGGCAAATTGGTCTGGACATTTATATGTACATACTTATATATATACATATATATATATATATATATATATATATATATATATATATATATATATGTGTTATATATCTATATCTATCTATCTATCTATATATATATATATCTATATATATATATATATATATATATATATATATATATATATCCACACACATATGTATATATATATATATATATATATCCACACACATATGTATATATATATATATATATATATATATATATATATATATATATCCACACACATATGTATATATATATATATATATATATATATATATATACACACACACACATACACTTATATATATTCTGTAGTAACTTAAGTATTTACACATAGTATCTGAAACAGGATGCATTAGTGAACTCAAAACTATGGTATTAAGTATAATACATAAAAACCGTAACTACTGAAGGATATCATTTGCCATGTTCATTGCTTTTCAAGAGATTCTTTTGACTCCAAAGTCATGATAAATTATGTGTAGGAAGAGTAAGTGCCATAATATCATACTAAGCTCTATTATAATTATACCACTATACACACACACATTACATAAAATCCTATTACCAGTAAGGAAATTATAACAAGTTTACATGTGTTGTCGTCATAATAATCATCTTGATTCTAATTTCTGCCTACAGAAAAAATGAGGTGGGATCAAGTAACAAACAATGAGAATACACATAAGTGGGATAGCCATCAACAGCATGTCCACTGAAATGAGTCACACAACCATTCACATACTACTCAAGCATTTGGAATCCTAGCTACACCTCACAAGCATAACACCCTGCACATAGTTCACTTGCAGTTTTCTCTGTATATCTGCTTCACATACATATGTCAAATGGGCTAATTCAATTAAATGTTAAGTTAGAAAGGGTGTCAAATGCTCAACAAGTGATTCTCCAGGCATAATTCATCCATCCATTTCAACCCCTTCTCAATTATTAGCTTCATCATTTTTCCTAGCCCACCATTCCTTCTCCCACCGTCAAACTTACATACACAGCTGGCTCACCTACAACATAGCTACTTTGTCAGCAGTAGGAAATGTATTATGGGAATCTCAACTGAGGGAGATACAGACCCTATAGAAAAAAAGCTTATGGTCTGAGCCCTCCTCAATCACCCCTCATAAACTCCCCCCCCCCCAGGCCTACCCTGACCACTTCAAACAGGCTTTAACTATACCAACCAATAACAAAAACAATTTTAAACAAGCTTTTATCAAAGATGTATCCCCACCAAGTGGTAAAGGATATACAGATATGCACTAATAAGTTTGGTAATTTCATATATATAGGTGCATGAACTAGGACTTGTACATTAAAAGCGGGGAAATAATTATGATAATAATAATAATAATAATAATAACTCTTAGGAATCAGTCCGCCAAGTTTCATCTTCGGATTCCTTGTGCAGGTCGAATTGAAATCTCCAGTTGACACAACCAATTTGTCAAGATAGATTCTTCATCATATGGTCATAGCTCATAAAGTACAGATAATATGGTCATTTTACATATATGGGCAACAACTCCAGCACATACTCTATCTTTCTGTGTGATCCACCAGTAGTTTCAAGATATAGGCCCTGATGGAAAGATGGACAGATGGATAACACGACAGGTTTTTTCCTTATACAGTAAACCCTTAATGCTCACGGACTTGAAGCTCGCAGATTTGATTACTCACAGATTTTTCACTTTTGTAATAAATAATAATGAATAGTGAAATAAAATGAAAAAATGCAGCGTGTGAATGATGCGCACATGTGTACATCACACACTGATCATAACACATCATATACTTAACTACATTTTCAATAATTAATCTTCCTACACAAACATGAATTGAGGTGAATGTATTGTACACTGATGAGAAATGATGAGAATATATTGACATTACTGTACTGTATGGTATATTTAAATCCTTTTATTGTACAATTTATTGTATTTTGCAATATGTTCATGCGCAATCATTTATCATGATCATCAAAGCATCAGAAACTGTTTCCTTTGTCGTGTAGGTATATTTTCAGTGTGGTAGGGGTAACTAATTTGATGCTCGCGGATTTTCCATTCTCAAAGGGATCTCTGTTCCCTAACCCCTGCAAGCATCAAGGGTTTGGTGTATGATCATACCTCATAAAATACCAACAATATGGCAATTTTACATATACGGGCATCAACTACAACACATTCTCTATCTTTCTGTGTGATATGAAGCCAATCCACCAGGCAGTTTCCAAGATACAGGCCAGGAAGGAGATGGACTGATGGATAATACAAGGCCGATTTTTCCTTCTATGGTTATAGTTCATAAAGTACAGACAATATTGCAGTTTTAAATACACAGGCATCAACTACAACACCTACTCTTTCTGTGTGATATGAAGCCAATCCACCAGGTAGTTTCCGAGATACAAACCTGGATGGAAAGACGGACAGACGGATGAACAGGGGCGATTCCTATACTGTAAGACCTCACTATAACGGACTAATTGGGGCCCAAACCATTACGAAAAATGCGAAATTCCGATAAATGCGACTTCCCCCTGCTAATCCGGAAATTTTCCGAAATATCAGACATTAGTCCAGATTGCATGAATGGTTTTTAAACTGTTCTGACTACTGTACCATTGTGGTACTGTACTGTGTTACAGCTTCACTACATTAATCAAATGGTAAAATATATATATTAATACTGTCCTGTACACTGATAAACATGTCTTTTATTTGCCTTATTGTGGTGGACATAGCTGAAGTGGTCAGGCAGTCCGCACTGCTTCTGGCTTTATTGGACTTTTTCCGATATATAGGAATTTAGTCCGGTAGCTCCAAGACTCCGATAAAAGTGAATTCCAGACTATTGAAGTCCATTATATCGAGGTTTTACTGTATCTCCACCATATGGAATAATGGTGGGGATAATAAACTGAGCTGTGACCATCATCAATGAAGGTACACCATACCATCACCCAGACTATACCATCATCTAGACCATAATCCACATTATCACCATCACCTACTTCATTAACCCACACTATCATCCACATCATAATCTACACCATCAATCCACACCATCATCCACACCAGTGAGTCTCTGAGCTGTCATATTGCCTAAGCTGTGGCAGACAAGTGCAGTGACTCATAATGCCCTACTAGGCCATATCTGAGTCCACAGTCTGCACTGTCATGAATACAGACACATTTTGTTAACTCTGAGAGCCCCAGAAAGTGCCTTCCACATTATACAATTTCAGTGTTTTGAGAGAACGTATTACAAACTGTACTAATTTTACTACCAGATCTTTATTCATTTCTCTACCCTATCAATACAGTACAGTCTTCATACAACACGAGAAAGGTTATGCTGAACCTCATGTTAAATCAAATTCATGCTAAAGCATGACATACATTTACATGTAAAGTAGGGGGTTAGGTTCAGGGAGTCCCACGTTTTTCTTTAAAAATATATATAAAGATGGGTTATTACAAATAAGTCAGCCTTAACCCTTTGTGTTTATGGGTCCAGTGCAAATTTCAATCACACGTTACCATTTGCCGCAGGCTGCATCTGTGCACAACCATTCATTACCATTGACAACAGTTGCATCGAATGAAATGGCCCCTGTTTTTTTTGGGTTATAAAATTATTTTGCATCCATTTCTGGATGAGAACAAACCACTACTTGCGTCCCCATTTGTCCCTCCGCCGCGCTCAACCCACGCTGCATCCAGCGTTGCCCCACTCCCCCAGTCAGTGTGCTACGTGCCTTGATCGAGCATATGATAATTTCCTTTTGCGTTCAGTAAAATGGGCCCTAATTGGCCTATGGTAATTCTTTATACACCAAAATGTAGCTAAATAAATTCCCTGTAACTTTTTCTCCGTAACATTTACCATATAAATCATATTTCTTGGAGAAAACTGTAGAAAAAAAAATTAATTAGGGCATAACTTACATTCAGCTGATCTTTTTTACAACACTGTAATCAACTGCATTTATTTAGGATTACAGTGAAAGAAAAATTACAATTATCGAAGCATAAATAAGGGTCTATCTATCTATCTACTGCCAGACGCCTTAATCCCGTAAGGGGTGGCCACAAACAAACTGCCTCCATGTCACCCTGTCCCCTGCCATTTCATTGCCCTGCTCCCAGCCCACACCTCCCTGTCTCATATACCTCTCCACTCCATCCCTCCATCTCATCCTTAGCCTCCCCCTCCCTCCACCTCACTCACATACACTCTCCTCATCAGTCTCTCACTCTCCATCCTCTCCACACAGCCAAACCACCTCAGTGTGTTTCTCCCAATGCTTCTTATCACATCCACATCCACACCACAATGTTCCTTCACTTCTTCATTTGTCAGTTTGTCTCTCCAAGTGACTCCACATGCTCCTTTCAAATAACTCATTTCCACTGCTCTCAATCTTGACTTCTGTCCCTCCAACAAGGTCCAAACTTCACATCCATACATTAGAGCTGGTATCACAATACTGTCATGTAGCAGCTTTTTCACTTCCATGCTCACTTCCCTGTTTCTTATCACTGCTTTCAAGGAACCAGCAACTTTTTTTCCTTGTTGTACCCTTTCAAGCACTTCACCCTCTAAACTTCCATCCTTACTCATCACACTAACCAAGTACTTAAAAGCACTCACATTTTCCAAAGCCTCCTCATCCAACCTCACTGTATTGTACATTCATAGACTTCACTTCTCTCAAAGACCATACCTTTACTCCTCCATATATTCACCTTTAGATTCTGTTTCTTACACAATCTCCAAAATTCATCCACCAAGCATTGCAGCTTCCCTTCCTCTTCACTTAACAACACAGTATCATCTGCAAACAACAGTACAGGGAGTTTCCAAACACTGCCCTCTCTCACTAGGGCTGCTACAACATCCACTTCCCAAACCTGTATCTCTTTTATTACCTCATCCATATACAGACTGAACAACCATGGAGACATGACACATCCTTGTTTCAATCCAACCTTCAAACACAAAAATTCACTCAGTTCACTATCCACACGCACTGTAGCCTTAGCACCCTCATACATACTCTTCACGGCCTTCAACAACTTCCCATCTACTCCATATATTCTTAATACTTTCCACAATCCTTGTCTATCCACCCTGTTATATGCTTTCTCCAAATCCATGAAGGCCGCATACAACTTCTTTCCCTTCTCTAGAAACTTTTCCACTAAAGGTCAAGAATGAATATATAATCTACACAACCTCTTCCCTTCCTAAAACCTCTTTGTTCTTCTCCAACTAATTCCTCTATTATTTCCCTAACTCTGTACATAAGTATCCTACCATACACTTTTCCTATTACACTAAGAAGGCAAATGCCCCTATGGTTACCACATACTTCTTTTTCCCCCTTTCCTTTGTACAGAGGAATAATTATACCTGACTTCCAATCCCCCGGGACTCTACTGTACTTTCTCCCATGCGAATCTGCACATCTTCCACATCCATTCTACCACTATCTCTCCCCCATGTTTCAGCATTTCACCACACACTCCATCAATTCCTGGGGTTTTTCCCATTTTAACTTTCTTCATTGCTTCCACAATTTCCACCCTACTGATTTCTTCCTCTCTTCTCACATCCCTCCTTCTCCCAGCCATTCCCCAGCCACTTATACTTGCACTGATTTCATTCTCTAAGCTCAACAATTCCTTAAGTGTTCTCTCCATCTGCTCACTTTTTCTCCCTTCTCCACTTGTAATCCATCAGTTTTATCTTTCAATCCCCAACTAACTTCTTTGGCACCTGTCTGACTCTCCTTACCTCTTTCCAAAACATTTTCTTTCATTCCCTCCACTTTACACTCAAGTTCCTTCCAAATTCCACATCCACTCTCTTCTGACTCAGTACAGTCAGCTTGCCTGTAATGCATAAATACTATCTGTACTAAAACCTACATTTCTCGCAGTAAATGAAAAGGAAGGGATCACTTCTGATTTCCAGACTAACCAGCAACTACTCTACTGCAGTAAAATGCACAAAGAGAGACTGGCCAAAATTACTTAACTAAAACTAAGTTTTCATTACCATAATCTTTCAAATAGTAATAACATACAGTACATCTCTAGTTTTGCACTAATAACAGAATTAGGGTATCCCTCACTACATACTGCACGTTCCAATTAATTTTATTTCTATTTAATATTACCAATTTTTTAACATGTTTCTGGTTAAAGACACCAACCAAATGTAGGTGAAAGTATCCCACTGGGTCAACCTTGGAACCTACCAACTATGTACTCCCATTGAGCCTGTGCTATAATGTCTTTGGCTGACGCTAACTCACTTAACTTTGCATTTCTGGGCAATTAAATCTCATCTCTTAGCAAAAGATACTTGAATCATGTCATGCAAATCAAAATGCAAATAAAAATACAATGGTTCAGTACAGTATGGTTCAGTACAGTATAAGTAAATATATAAATATTTATTTCCTATACCTTACAGCACTTACTACTCCTACACCAAAATCTTCATTGCTTTTACCTGAGTAATACTCTCATCATACAGTCAGTAGAAAACTGTTTCTCTCAAGCTGAATGAAATAACCTGGAAGCTGCAATATTAAAGTATAAACAGTCATCATACAGAAAGGTTAACCCATGTCAGGCTGATTTCTTTGAAAGATGGTTTACCTCCCAAGTCACTGTTTCATAACCTACGTAAACTGTACCTCCTGTGAAGGCTGCAGCTTGGATGGGTAATACAAACATTTTTAACTTTTTCAGTACTGTACAATATGCTTCTCTGAAACTGAATAAAGTTATCAAGTAGATGCAAAACTAAAACATAAATAACATAAACAAAAAGCTTTTAAAAACACATAAAAGTCAATCAACACACATGTCTTAGCTAGCTCAGTTCATACAGGTGTATGAATATACTATACTGCAGTAAAGTTCTGGCATACAGTGCAAATACTTTGCAATATTAAAGTATAAACCGTCATCATACAGAAAAGTTAACCCATGTCAGGCTGACAACTTTGAAAGGTGGTTTACCTCCCAAGTCACTGTTTCATAACCTATGTAAACTGTACCTCCTATGAGGGCTACAGCTTGGAAAGCGTTAATGCAAACTTTTTAACTCTTTCAGTGCTGTACAATATGCTTCTCTGAAACTGAATAAAGTCATCAAGTAGAAGCAAAAATAAAATATAAATAACATAAAACAAGAAGTTTTTAAAAACACAAAAAAGTCAATCAACACACATGTATTAGCTAGCTAAGTTCATACAGGTGTATGAATATTCTATACTGCAGTAAAGTCCTGGCATACAGTACAAATATTCAGCGAGTAATACAGGATTAGTTTCTGGAAAACACTTATCAACCAGGCTTTTGACACAACAAAACACAACTATTAACATACATTGAAATCAGCATTTGTGGTAGGTGGGGGCGCTCACCATTCACTCACTCGATGTAGTGCTGCTGTCGGGATCTGTCCTTTCCTCTTCTCCATCCTTCTTTCCTTCCATCCTTTTCTGTCTTCCTTTACTTCATTCTTTCCTTGTCCTTCTGCCCATGGATAACTTTACACTTCCTCTTCTGTCTTTCTTTCCTTCATTCTTTCCTCTTCCTTCTGCCTGTGGGTGACTCTACACTGAGTGACAAGCCAAATGGTTTCCTGTACACCAGGAAACCATTTACCACGCTGGGTGGTAACATATAACCAAATTTTGGCGCCTGGTGGTTTAGTGAGTAATTATTGCGCTCCAATCAGATTGAGCCGGTGAAGGTTTATATCCAAGGGATGGTTGGGGTTGATTGCTCATGTAATGTCACTCAGGGATGAGTGAGGCTGGTCACTCTCATCTTAAATGTTGGGACCAACTGCTTAGCCCCGGACTCCTACGCTCCTCATGGGGCAATGGAGGATTGGATGATGGATGGATGGATGAGATCAGCAGCAATATATTTAATTAATTTATGTTAATCTATCTATCTATGTAATTATAGTGTGTATATATATATCTATCTATCCATCTATTGCCAGACGCCTCAATCCCGTTTGGGGTGGCCACAAACAAATCGCCTCCAAGTCGCCCTGTCCCGCGCCATTTCACTGCCATTTCACACACACACATAAATATATATCCATCCATTATCCACTCCTATGTTGTCCGATGAGGAATGTAGGGGGCCCAGGACTAGGCAAGTTGGTCCTGACATTTAAGATGAGAGTGACCAGCCTCACTCATCCCTCTGTGGCATTATGTGGGCAATAAACTCCAACCACCCCTTGGATATAAACCTGCACCAGCTCAATCTGATTGGAGCACCTTAAAAACTCACTAAACCACCAGGCACCATAATTTGGTTACATGGTTACCACCCAACATAATAAATGGTTTCCTGGTGTACAGGAAACCATTTGGCTTGTCACTCAGTGTAGAGTCACCCAAAGGAAGAAGAGAGAGGAAAGACTGAAGGAAAGAAAGACAGAAGAGGGAGTGTAAAGTTACCCAAAGGCAGAAGGAAGAGGAAAGAATGAAGGAAAGAAAGACAGCAGAGGAAGGAAGGAAGGAAGAGAGGAAAGGGCAGACACCCAACGCAGCATTATATTGAGTGAGTAGATGGTGAGCACCCCCACCTACATATGTATTTATATATACATACAATGTACAGTAATCACTCGGTTATCCAGACGTTAAGCTTTGGCTCTATTAAATCCGCATCTGGATTTATCTGTCTGTATGCGAATGTAACAGCTCCAACACTGGAATCTGGTCTACCTACAAAACTAAAAAATCAGTTGGGTGGTTGGCCAGCCTCTCCAGCCAAATGCGGTTAGTAGATGGAACCCACAAGCTGAGCAAAAATGGTTGTCCAGTTCCCTAACAAATGGTCAAAATTCCCTAGCCACCCCTATCACTTGGAAAATTCAGCCAGCTAGAGGGTAATACAGACACGTAACCCACAAACAAAGGAAAATGGCTGT
Organism: Coenobita brevimanus; assembly: GCF_032717465.1. NCBI lineage: Eukaryota > Metazoa > Arthropoda > Malacostraca > Decapoda > Coenobitidae > Coenobita > Coenobita brevimanus. Next base: position 7,142,914 of record NC_137045.1, read on the forward strand.
CCGGCTCCATACCGAATGGTCAGAATCTCCCAGCAGCCCAGATCACTCAGAAAGTTCCCCCAGCACTTGAGTAATACAGGCATGTAACCCACAAGATGAGCAAAATGTCTGTCCAGCTCCCTGCTGAATGGTCAAAGTCCCCCAGCAGCCCGGATCACTTGGACACTAATGACTGCACACTAGTAATACAGACCGCAACCCATAAGATGAGCAAATATGGCCATCCAGCTCCTTCACCGAATGGTCAAAGTCCCCCCGCTGCTCTCACTTACTCCCCTGTCCCTCTTCCATCCCCCTCCAAACTCAGCACTGCCAGGTGTATCTCCCTCCCTGTCCCCCCACCTCCTTCCCCTACCCCTGCTTAGCACACTGCCCTTTCCCACCATCCCTGCATCAACACCAGTGAGTTGTTTAGTTTTTGGCTATTAAATTGAATACTATTGGTCGTACTGGTATTCTGAAAACACCATGAGAAAGACTGTGAAATTCTGCATTTAGATATATGCCTAACTCTTGCATGGTGCAGGCAAAATTTTGCGCTAAGATATTGGGAAGTTAAATCACTTCGTACTCTTGAACAAGTTTACTCTCACTGCATTTCTGTACATTTAGTCATCAGTTTTGTGTCTTTTTATTAGCTTAAAGTATAAACACTGGTGAAGATGATGGTATACAATTTATCAGAGCTGAGCACGTCCGCAATCACTTCCGCCAACCATAAATCCCGCAACTGCGGAAGTGTGATTTCATTTGCAACAAATTTTACGCAAATTTGCAATTTTGCGTTTACGGAAGTACTTCCACAAAAGCAAACCTGCCCGCAAACCAGCCTGACCTCTGAGAACTTTGAGCAGTTTGTTTTCATGCAGGGCAACATGGACCTGCTCAAGATGGAGTTGTCTCAGTTGTTGGAGGAGCCTGACTGTAACTGAGGAGTGAGGACTGAGCAGGTAAGAGCCGAGGAACTGAGGTGGACTGGTGTGTCAATTTGTCAAGTGTGAGCTGTGGGGTGTAATAATTTAATTTATTTATCTACAACAATGAATGATTTACCTTTGTTTAGTAGTAAAAACAGATTAATATACTAATATAAAAATATTTAAAATATGTATTTTAGCTTTACTACAAATAGAAATCTATATATCCTACTCAGTACTACAGACAATTTCCAAACTTCATAGAGTCATCTATTATTATCAGAATAGGGTAAATAAAGATATAATTCTGGTGGATAAGCAACTAGAGATTACTTTTAACTCCTTGATTACAAAAAATATCATCCTAAACTCAATAAAAATACTCTAATGGTATCCAAAATAAAATGAAACAGGTACCATGGTACTGAACAGGATACAAGGGTTTGCACTAACATTTGCAGAACTGCAAACTTCAAGAAGTTTGCAGATTTATGGTTGTGGAAGGTAATGGTTTGAGTTTGCATATTTACGTTTTCGGAAGTGAACTTTCATTTGCAAAGCCCAGCTCTGCAATTTATACCAATATAAGCAATTTCAGGGGGGTAAATTTGGCTGTGGAAACATTTTTCTTTGTGCGCATGGAAGTAGCCATTGTTTGGTTCTCAGCTTTGTGGGTGGTTCCCCAAAACAAATAGAAAACTTACAGTTCCCAAGAGGGTTAGCACTGTTTTTACAACCGTCGTCTTCATTGATTTTTTAGTAGACTTTTGTTGTTTATGCATTGTTTTCATAGTATCTAGCATTTTACTGAATGTTCCCATGTGTGTTTTAATGTCTACATAGCTGAAAGACCGAAGAAGACTCACAATCAGGAGGGGTACTGTACATTTAGTAAGATATTTGTGGATTTCTGTTGGTTATCCATTGCTTTCATAGTGTCTTGGATTATACTGGATACTCCCATTTGTGTTCTGATGTCTAAATACACCTGAAAGACCAGAGAACACCACCACATATAAAAGGGGTACTGTACCTATAGGGTGGGTATGGGTAGGTTGGGTATAAGTATGGTATAGTTACAGTAGAGGATATTGCTCCATGTCTGGATTTCGTCCGTACTCAGACATGCCTTTGGCACTATGATGTCGGAAAATCGAGGGATTACTGTAATTTGTTCACATGAGGGAAACTCATACTGGTGATGTAGTTAATAATGAAACAGGCCACAAAGTATTCTACAATACAATAAATCCTGTCTTCTATTTAGTTACACATATGCATCATAAAACAACTTACAAGTAAATATGGAGTAATTTATATTCATTTATTTATCTAATTTATCTATAGTCACGAGCAGAAGAAATACAGTAAACCCTCTTCATAATGAACTTCAATTTATTGCACTTTGACTTTTGTGAAGTCTCTGAGCCAGCCAAACAATATTTTAATACTTTACATACACTGAATATGGTTCATTATATATTGCAGATGCAGCTAACTGACAAATCTACAGCTTCAGTCTACTTTTGCCTGACACTGAGTAACAACTTTCACCACCACACTACCATTTACCTAGTTAGCTTTATTGCCTTAGTGGACTGTAATTTATCAGTGATTTATAATACTCAGATATTTATGGTACAGTACCGTACAGTATATGCACTATGTACAAATACAGCACTGAGTTGCACATTATGGTAATACATCTAGCAAATTATGGTAGGTATATAATGAATCTGGGACTGCAAAAATACAACCAGTGAACACTGACTATTTTGAGCTTTCAGAATTCAAGTCCCCCTTTTCCATCCAATTACAGTAGTTCATTACATGAAGGGTTTACTGTATAACCAACTAGTCCTCCAATCTGCATGTGATTGTCGCGCATCAATTAGTTACTACAGCTTGATGTTAATCCCGTGGTCGTCTAAAAGCTGACAGGGCCCGAGCAGATTCAGGTAAATGAATCCCTCCCATAGCCCCTTGCTGGCTACTCCTGTCTTCTCCATAGTTGAGGGCTCTGTTATCACCCACTGAGAGTCCTTCCACTAGCCCTTGTAACACACTGACTTGCACTCCATCTATTACGTCACTAGAAGCCCCCTGCATGTCTTCTTCCTTTCCTTCATCGTTGCTCGTCACCTATAATAACACGCGTGCCCCAGCCACCAAATTAACATTAGAGTAAAAACCCTATGAATTAATTACTCAAAATACTTAAATCTATACAGTAATCCTTCTCTTAGATTAGCTGAAAGTCACATCATGGAGTCAGAGTACAGCTAAGGCATAAGCCATACTTCAGTACTGTAATTTATTCACATGAAAAAACTGTGCTATATCTACCAATTACAACTTTCTGTGAGTGGTGGTAAAGGCTAGTCAGACATCCAGCTGTCTATATTATAGAGTTGTGGTGATATGTGTTATTCACATATTCTACAGTCTTTTGAATAATTCTTATAATGTCTTTTATAACACATTTATATCAGCATAAAGAGCTACTGGTGTAAGCATTATACAGGAAAAAAAAAAAAAAAAAAAGCAATCTGTAAAACTAACCAGAATTAACACGTCTTAAAGAGAAATAATCAATACAAGCAACAGTTTACAGTGATGTGGAGGGATGATCCAAAACTTTTTAATGCAAAAAATACAGGAAAGGATTACTGTATGATGAAAGGGCACTGATCAGTTGTCGGACATACTACTGATCAGCTGTCAGACTTACTACAGATACGTTGGTAAACATACTAAAATGTTAGAAATATCTCCTACAATACTTTGAAACTGAAGGGAAGCTAATGGCAACAGCCATTCCCGCATTACCCCCTCTGGAGTGTAGGGGCCCAAGTCTATGCCACCACATTCCATACTGCCTCCTAAGATCCTACAATCAAACATCTAAACTCCATTACAGTTCATGTACTGTATTCCTTACAGGAGAGGAAAGGAAGATATGAATGCAATGAAGTGCTGGGGAATTAAGAGGACACACTGAATAACAGAAATGGGGAGGTTGTATTGCAATGTACTTAACCCCTTGAATGCAGGTGACATCCATTCCAGTTAAATTTTGCTACTACCACATGATTTATCCAACTGATGAAAGGCATCGAATACTGAATGGATTTATCTGATAGACCAGTTCAACAGTCTGTCCTAATCTGAATATAAGGAGATTTCAAGACACGACTCGCTATACGACAGTTTGGTATGCAATACAGTCATTACACGTTTTATGACGATTCAGTTTACGATAATTTGCTACAACGATAATAGAAAAGTTCCACCCCAAAATTCGATTTACAATAAATTTCCCACTATAACGATTCTGCCATCGGAAAGTGCCAGACACACGCAAGGTGACCGTCGCTTGTCTCAGGCAAGGTGGCAGGCCCGGCATGCAGGCATTGTTATGGTTTAGGTCCCGCCACCCCTTCAAAGCAGGGCTCTTGTTTGGCGAGCCACAGCTCGCAAATGCGAGTGTTTTTTCCCTTCAGCGAACAAATTATACATGTAAGTCGCTTTTTGGCGAGAAGAAAATACATCCACTTCCAAACCTAGTAAACTGCAAAAGAGGTAATCTTACGTCAATGAGCAAAAAGCATGTTGTAATTGATTATTAAGTCTTTCCTTGTCGTCACTGTTAATGTTTAAGATAGAGAATGTGTAAATAAATAAATAAATATATTTATAGCTCATAAAATATTTCGGCTCGAGTCAGTTTGGCTACTAAAAATTTATTTGGCTCGTAAATCTGAAACTTTAGGAGCCAAATGGCTCGCAACCATCGGCAGTTAACAAGAGCCCTGCAAAGCCCTGTCGTTTCAACTTGTTCATGTGTGCCCCCATTATTGTCACCTCTCAGCCAAACATCTTATTACAGTACTGTGGATTTGTGTGCCCAGTGGTAAGGTCAGTGCCAGTGTAGACCCCAGTGCTATGGTTGGTGCAGGTATGGATCCCAGTGCTAAGGTTGGTGCAGGTATGGGCCGGATTCCCCTCCCTCTAATTTGTTTCCCTTCTGACTCAGAGGCTGACCACTAGTGCCTGTAAGCACAGGCTGTCCCCCAGCCTCAGGGGGGATGACTTGGAGATGACTGGGACCAACTCAGGAAGGAATGAGGGTGGGTTGTCATTTATGGTTCAGTCTTGGTTAGGTGACTTTGGGAAGCTGAGTTGACGTAACTCCCCTTTTATAATGGGTTTCAATCTCCCTATTTACGATAAAATCAGTATACGATAAGGTATAACCTGACGTAACCCCATCATAAAACAAGTAATGACTGTATGTTGAATGAACAATGAAATAAAAAATACACAGCAGACTCTCCCAATTATGGAGTAATTGGAAGAAAGAACGATCCAATAAAGCCAATAATACTGTACGTTGTATCCGTTAGTCCTCTTGAGGTGGGGTTCAAGAAAATGTTTGAAAATAAATATGTACAATAGAATTTACTAGCACTAAAACTGAAAATTATACCCATTTTGCACTAACCTGGTCCATAATTTTGCCCTTTTTCAGTTTCTTTCATGTCCTTGTCATTGCACATCTTTATTACTAGTACAGTATTACTATTACAACTCACCAATCACAAAGGGAAGAGGGCAATTTTTCAGGCTAAGTTGGCATAAAAACAGTAGGAAACATGTTTTGCAAGTCTGCAACCCATGTAATGGGCACTGTTCTTTATAGCCAATGGAAGTCTGGTGGGTTCGTAGTGTCCGTTAAATCCAATATCCTGCCTCTCGAGATATGTTAAATTAAGGGTCTACTTTACCCAGTTTCAGGTTAAAGTTTGCCTAATTCATGTATATGGTAATTGAGGTGGCTGCATACAGTAATCCCACACATAAACAGTGCCTCCTGCACAAGCCGACAGTCAGACATTTGAGCCCAAATGGCTGCCCAGTGTTAAAACACACTGTGACTGTCTCCCTCTCATTCCATCTTGTACATGCAAGACCACTGAAACACCGTCGTCATCACCAAATAACAGCACAAATGTGTGATGAAAAGTGCACTGTGCAATATTAAGAAGTGATAACTTTATCTGTGTGATATACTGAAACCTGTGACTTGGAAATCATGTCTGGCAAGGTTGCTACCCCTAATGGAAAGTGTGGTGCTACTGAGGACACCAAGGGTAAGCCTATAAGGGTAAGGTTTTTTGAGATTTTAGTTTATATGGCCCCTGGCCCCCATACGTATCCCCACTGAGCACATATTTAATCAACATCAATGTACGATAATTCATTATGCGATTTGTTTTCACTTGACGTAATCCCATCACATACCGAGTCGTGACTGTTATAAAAAAGGATATCCTCAGGCATAATGGGTTAACAATGATAATGGTGGCTTAGACTGAGGTCACAAAATGGATGGATAAAATGTACAAAGATAGGCAACTTCCCACCAGTTCCATCAAACAAACATAAAGTGTCTCAAGAGAGAGAGAGAGTGATTAAAGAGAGTCTAGACAATGCAGAACCTGCATGAGTCTGATTCACAATTAATACAGTAATACCATACATTATACTGTTAATACTGCTTATGTCATGCTCCCATTAGAAATATTACGGTGCGAAGAGTTGTAATTTTTCTATATTAGGCTGGATTTACATGATGCTCCTCTCCACTTCATCTTAATGCATTGAAAATCAATGCAGCAACTTGGTTAGTTGTACTGTGTATGTAATATACTGCACTTTTAAACAAATTTATGGTTACAGAATATGAACAAAATGCTAGTAAGAAATATGCAAGCATATCTTTATCACTTCAAACAATCATTAAACCAAGGCACTGTTTATTGCTCATTTATTTCATTTACTTCAAGACATTTTTATACGCAAATGAATGACTGCTTCCATGTAAATGAAACTCAAAATAGTTTACACACCCAAGGCTTTACCAAGCATGAATATTTAGCTGAATATTGTGACCACCAGTAACACCCAAGAACCTCCACCATGGATTATGCATGTGTATTGATAATGTCATTTCTGTTAACAGCACATAAGCAAGTCTCCATTACAAATATCTTCATCCATCTACATCAACTACTGCTCTACTCTAAAAGTCTGGCCTAGCATATATCGCAAGCAGACTATCTTAATTCTGTTACTCTACCTAACAAAAAAAACAAATAAATAAAAAGGAGATAACAGATAATCCTACTGAGTATGTGCTGTATCTGAATCTCCTTTACTACCACTGTTAACTGTTCTGCTCAGTTAATGACAAACATATATTCTAGCTATTGCTAAAATTTGCTAATGGTATGCTTAACTGTATGATGCCATGAGGAATGTATATAAGCAGTCACACTATCCTACAATTAGTAAACTAAATGATAAATTTAAAAAGTTAGGAAAACAGCAGGTTTCCACAGCTCATAACATCTTGCTTCACATACCTGTGGTGTTCAACTGTCCTTCTAAACTGAAATTGCAATAACAAATGTTCTCAAAATTAGAGAAAACCTTGCTGCTTGAAGCTAATAAAGTTGCCATACTTCTCACTTTTCAGACCAATTGTTATCAATACTTGTAATTATAGCTTTTCAATGGTGAAACTACTCAATGGAGAAAAATCATAACAGATTTAACTCTAACATCATCGTCATCATCATCATCATCATCACAGGTGTTGATGCCAAAAAGTAAACCTTATCAATGTCTATTCAAAGTGTGTAATTTTCCACAACACAAACCAAACTTGATCTAATATTTACAAAAACTGAATAAGGTACTTTGTAAATCTGCATAAATCAGTATGCTTAAAGCATGATGATCTTTCTAAATCAGCAATACCTAATTCTCTTTTATTCTAAAATAAAACTTGCTTCTTATCCCCTTCACTTGGATGATGTCTCCTTTTTTCTTGGTTATGAAAAATGCAATGTTATTCAGCTTAGGAGAGCACCTTTTAAGTGAAAGGGTTAATGAAGGTTGTATCTAAGCTCACAGTTCAACAATTCCCACCTAAGCTGAATAAAACCATCTGTCCATTTTAGTAATAATAAAAAAAAAAAATATGTCATCATTGTGAAATGGTTGGTCTTCCATCTTTCTAAAATTTTATCTTCCATGAGAAGTCATATATCTTCTAATTATCATACATCACAAACAGAACATAACAGACTGATTTTATTACTATATTGCATTCACAAAAATATTACACTAAGCTAGCAGTCTACACATTTAAACATAAATGTAATGAACCTCTTCAATCTAATTACATATTTTTCACATTATTCTTGATATCACCAGATAATTTTATTCAGTTCAGGACGTACCTCTATTAGTGAAGGGGTAAATGATGGTCATATCTAACCCCTCAACTTCAAAAAGTCCATCTAAAGCTGAATAAAACAGTCTGGAGATGGCAAGAGTACAATGAAAATTACATAACTGGAGTGAAAGGGTTAAATCTCTACTTATAAAGTGTTATGTTTAAGTTCTTCAAGCCTTCATGTGGATAATCTTAAGCGAAGACCATGCCATGAATATGAATTTCATCATTCCTGGTAGGTTATGCTGGACCCTTAGGAGATAAGGTTTGCTCTTATCACTCTTGTGAGACACACATTCCATGAAAGCCAGAGATTCTTTTCAACAAAGCCGTAAGTTCAGGAGAGAAGTGCTGTAACTCCATTGTACTTGTAATATTAGTCTGAAACCATGTCCATGGTTTTGTAGCTGTTGTGGCTTTAAAGGTAATATTGAGTTTATGCCATCATGCCATTTTTTTCTTTGTCAGATATATCATGTACACATTTTTGCTAGCATTATCTTATTAGTAGTGTATACCATGTACATATTATTGCAAGCATAATCTACTTACTGATATACCATGTACAAATTTTTGCTTGCATATTTACTTACTGATATACCATGTACAAATTTTTGCTAGCATTATCTACTTACCAAATCCCATCATCCACTCACTCAATGTTGTGCTACTTCAAGGTTACTCTACATCAAGTGACAAGCCAAATGATTTCCTGTACACGCCAAGATATCATTCAACACACTGGGCAGTAACCACAGGTAACCAACTCAAATGTGTCAACATGTGGGTTGGCAGAGGGTTAATGCCCCTCCCAGAAAACAAATACCAAAACTAAAAAGACAAGTAAAATGCCTTGGACCTGGACAGACTTACAGGTGATGACCATGGACTGAACAAAGGACATGTTGTGAATTTCAACTTGGAATAAAAGGAGCATGAATGATGAGGTTAAAGAGAAAGAAATTGTACGGGTGCTTGAGGATGCAAAAATGGACATATGTGGCTTAACAGGGACCAAATTGTAGGGTGAGAGTGTGAGAGACTGGGAGGAAGGAATGGGCACATGTATAAGAGTAGCAGAGAAAGAGCGGGCAAGGGAGGGTGTATATATTATTAAGTGCATGAGATGGAAGGAGAATATACGAGAGTATTTGGTTCAAGGATTGTATGGATAAGACTGAAAGTAGAGGTACAACCATAGGTGACTGTGTGTGTGTATATGCGCCAACCGAATGAAGGAAGAGTTCTGGGGCAATGTGGAAGCATGCGTGGAAAAGTTTGGGAGGAGAGTGTTTTTGACTGGAGATATGAATGGAAAAGTAGGGATGTGACGGTGGATGGAGTTGCTGGTGAGTGAACTTGATGAGAATAGTAGTACTCCAGTGGACATTTGTGTTGGGACGGACAGGTGATAGTCACTGCCCTCTTTAGGCACAAAATGATCCACAGGTATACATGGCAAGTGATGAGATGGGTCGACGGTGAGCTGAATGAATGGAAGGCAATGATTGATTATGTGTATGTGGAGAAGAAGATATGTACTGGATGCGAAACCATACGGAGGCTGGGATGTGGACCCTCTGACAACCACCTGGTGGTGGTGAGAGTCATGGTACAAATGTGATGGATGAAAAGGAGAGAATGGAAGGAGGAAGCAGTCAATACAAAGAGGGTAGAAAGGTTGCAGAATGATGAACAAATGGCAGAATACAAGAAAGAAGGGAATGAGTGATTGGATAAGTATGATTTGGAGCAGATGGGGGAAGTGGAAGGTGTGCGCAAGGTATTCACAGAAGAAATCTGTGCAACATGTGAGGTGGTGTGTGGGGTGATATAGTGGAATGAAAAAGTGAGACAAGCTGTGGTGCAAAAGAAGAGAGCATTTGGTGAGTGGACGGGAAACAGAGGCATGGAGGATGTTAAGCAATGAAACAGAGAGATATATGTCGAGAGGAAGAGAGAGGAGAAATGAGTAGTAAGAGAGAGCAAGAAGTGAGTGGATGAGGAGTTTGGAAGGAATGTGAGTGTAATGTAGAAGGAATGTAAGTTAATGTTCTGGAAGGTTAAAAGCACAAGACTGGATGATTAAGAAGATATTAGGGGAGTTAAAGATAAAAATGGCAGAATGCTGGTGGAGAAGGGAGAAAAAGTGAGCAGGTAGAGAGAACACTTTAACCCATGGATTGCGCAATTACCTTTTTTTATCCCATCCTATGGTGCACAAAAAAACAAAGGAAAAAAAATTTTTTTTTTGGTTTTTGTTTATTATAAACTTGAAGATAAACATCCAGGGCATCATCTGGCGAAAAGAAAAAATCTCCCTCTCTCTGTCTTTGCACAGGGTCATGCATAAATATACGTACAAGAGTAGTGAATATATATATATATATATATATATATATATATATATATATATATATTTTATTATAAACTTGAAGATAAACATCCAGGGCATTATCTGGTGAAAAGTGAAAAATCTCTCTCTCTCTCCCCATCTTTGCGTAGCGCCATGCGTAAGTTTGCGTAGGGGTCGAGTTGTTTATGGTGATCCATGGCCAGCACAGCCTGAGCTGTGGCTCGCAATGTGACGCTACCCAGCCTGAGCTGTGGCTTGGAATCCACAGGATAAGGAACTGTTACGAATTATTGTTAAAAATTGAGAATGAATATAAAGTGAGTATAAGTGGCTGGGGAATGGCTGGGAGAAGGAGGGACATGAGAGGGGAGGAAAAGATCAGCAAGAAGGAAGTAATGGAAGAAATAAAGAAAGTCAAAATGGGGAAGGTCCCAAGAACTGATGGAATGTGTGGTGAAATGCTGATGCACAGGGTAGAGATTGCAGCAGAATGGATAAGGAAGATGTGCGGACTAGCCCAGGAGGAAGGCAGAGAATTGGAAGTCAGGTGTAATTATTCCCCAGTACAAATGAAAAGGAGAAAAAGAAGTACATAGCAATCATAGGGGCTTCTGTCTTCTTAGTGTAATATGGTCAGACTCTTACTGACAAGAGTTAGGAAGACAACAGGAATTAGTTGGAGAAGAAAAGGGAGGTTTCAAGAAGGGAAGAGCTTGTGTAGAACAGATATTCATCCTAAGGTCTTTAATGGAAAAGTTTCTGGAGATGGGAAAGAAGTTGTATGCTGCCATCATGGATTTGGAGAAAGCATATGACAGAGCGGATAGACAAGGAATGTGGAAAATATGAAAAATATATGGGGTAAATGGGAAGCTGTTGAATGCAAAGAAGAGTAGGGTATGAGGATGATACGGTTGCAGTGTATGTGGATGGCAAACTGAATGAATTTTTTTTCATCTCAACGCTGAAACAGAGATGTGTCATGTCTCTGTGGTTGTTCATTTTGTGTATGGTTAGAGTTGTAAAAGAGGAACAATGTAAGGCAATGGATGTTGGAGTGGTCCCAATGAGAAAGGGCAATGTTATGAAACTTTCTGTTCTGTAATTTGATGCTGATACTGTATTGTTAAATGAAGATGAAGGTGAACTGCAAGGCTTGGTGAATGAGTCTGAGGGAGTATGTAAGAAACACAATCTAAAGGCGAATGCAGGGAAGAGTATAGTTGTGGTCTTTGAGAGATATGAAGTCACTGAATTAACAGTGAGGTTGGATGATGAGAAAATAGGAAATATAAGTGAATTTAAGTATTTGGGTGGTGTGATGAGTAAGGATGGAAGTTTAGAGGACAAGTTTAGGGGACAACGTGTTTGAAAGGGTATAACAGGGAGAAAAGGTTGCTGGTTCACTGAAAGCTGTGATAAGAAATAGGGCAGTGAGTATGGAAGAAAAAAAAAACACTGCATGATAGTAATGATACCAACTCTAATGTATGGAGGCAAAGCTTGGACATTGTTGGAAGCACACAAGTCAGGAGAGAGAGCAGTGGAAATGAGTTATCTGTGAGGAGAATGTGTAGTTACATGGAGAAGCAGATTGACAGGGGTCGCAGTGAGGAAGCATTGTGGTGTGGATGTAAATATAATAGAATGCATTTGATGAAATACACTGAGGTGGTCTGGCCATGTGGATTGGAAGAAGAGTAAAAGACTAACGAGGAAGGTGTATGTAAATAAGGTGGAGGGGAGGGAGAGGGAGGGGGAGACTGAGGATGAGATGGAGGGATGGAATGGAGAGGTATATGAGAGAGGGGGTGTAAGTTGGGGAGAGGGAATTGAAATGGTAGGGGACAGGGCAACATGGAGGGGATCTGTTTGTGGCCACCCCTAATGGGATTAGGGCATCTAGCTATAGACAGGTACAGAGACAGGTAGATATTTTTGCTAGCATAATCTACTTATTACCTCCACAGTATACAGTACTCATCAGTGTTTGCTATTCTCACCTTCAATTATGAGATTATTTCTTGGGTTACAGAAATCATTTGGCTTGTCACTAAATGCAATCACCTATAGGTAAAACTGCATTGAGTAAGTGGATGATGATTTGTGAAGGGCACTGCTGACTGGGGGATGTTATAAATTACAAATTCCTCTTAAAGTGGTTAAAAGAAGAAGAAGAAGCAGGGAGGAGGAGGAGGAGGAGGAGGAGGAGGAGGGAAGGAGGAGGAGGAGGAGGAGGAGGAGGAGGAGGAGGAGATGATCAACACTATTAACATGCACTGCTCTCATATACAATACCTGGTTCTTATGATACTGATAAAATTTGGTTTAAAAAAAAAAAAAAAAATGAATGCATTTACTAGACTTCATTCATTCATCATCTAATCCTGTACCGTCCCATGAGGAGCGTAGGAGCCCAGGACTAGGCAAGTTGGTCCTCATCCCTGAGTGGCATTATGTGTACAATAAACCTCAACCATCCCTTGGATATAAACCTGCACAGGATCAATCTGACTGGAGCACTTTAATTGCCCATGAAACCACTAGGCACCATAATTTGGTTATACTGTCAACACCCAGCATAGTACATGGTTTCCTGGTGTACAGGAAACCATTTGGCTTGTCACTCAGTGCAGTGTCACCTGCAGACATAAGGAAGAGGAATGGATGAAGGAAAGAAAGACGGAAGCAGAAGGAAGGTAGGTAGATGGGAAAGGGCAAACACCCAAGAGCATCACTACATTGAGTGAGTGGATGGTGAGCACTCCCACCTACTCCTTCTATTCATTATTGCAATCTGGCCCTCTTCCTCACTGTTCATCCCTGTATTTCAAGTAAATACATTAATTATAAGAAAATAGTGTACATGCACAAGTGGCTTTCAACAAACTTGCTGCTGCAGCTATGAAACATTAGGGATGAAGTCAAACTGAGTTTGTAAGCACAGTAGAGCTGCAGTACCCTTCTCTTGAATTTATAACTGCATTGGGGCAATTTCCTCATGCTCACTGCAATTGTGTGTGAAGATAGTGAGAAGGCCAAGCCCTTTCCCCTAAGATGCTTCCACAACCTTCTGATGTAATGAAATGTTGGGTTTGAATTCAAAATAAACCTCTAAAATCAACGACTGCTTCACTACTATTCAACGTTTATCGATATACAAACATGTGACATGTCTTGGCTGGTAGTGACAGTTGCCATTTTGTCAACAGACAAGTTCTAATCAAAGAAACACAATTAAACAATAACAACCTACTAATGTCTTACATTTCTCTGATGCAGCTAAGTCTATTCAGTAGTGTAAATCCATTAAACATAACATAATTTCATAGTCAGATACAGTGTGTTCTCTTCAGGAAGGCATGCATAAGCCAAGCAATACAACATTGTAGACTAACAGCCCAAGCACAAAAAGCATTAAAAGGAATATAGGAAGCACACAACCAACACTTTCCCAAGGAAATTGCAGTCAACAAACCCAAGTTCTTGTACCAGACATGAAATTATTTAGTTAACTTATTGCAAGATGCTGTAACTCACCAAATCACCAAGACAAAACATTTACCCTGTATAATATACAGCGTGTGTGTGTGTGTGTGTGTGTGTGACATAGTATATATATATATATATATATATATATATATATATATATATATATATATATATATATATATATATATATATATATATATATATATATATATATATATATATATATATATATATACAATGCTTCACACACAGTGACAACTGTGATTAATGCATCCAAATATAATTTAAGAATATTATTCTTGACATACAGGCAGTGCCACATACTACCAATACTGCCAAGACATATAATACAGTATATACTATATTCTGGCAGAGTACATTATAATATCCTTCCCTCTCCCTGTTTCTGTTCTTCTGTTAATGTTTCATGAATACTGTGTAGGAGTATATAAAGGAAGTTACTGGAGCCATAAAATGACTTACTGGTGTGTCAGACTGCCTCCTGTAATCAGACTTGATAACAAGGCTTCATTGACGGTACTCTAAAATTAGCAATATGAAAAAGTGAAACACAATACAACCTTAAGACACACACTCCAACAGAAACTCTACTGTAACACTGATGCAGACCCTTATCTGCAACTGAACTAATTCAGTTAATACTCACAACTGGTTTGGAGCGGTGGGTGTCAACACAGTCAATTGGGATCTTAAAGAACTCCACTTTGCATCCGTAGGCTTGAGGGGTCAATTTGATGATTGTGTGCAATGGGACCTTCATGTATGGAAGTTCCGCTGGTGGAAAGGGAAGAGATTTTGGTTCACATACCAGTATATAGTATGTTAAAGTGTTTCTTAAGGCTTTTCACCCCTACAGTATGATCTACATTAAAAAAAAAAAAAAAAAAAAAAAAAAAAAAAAGAGACACAAAAGACCTCTTCAATCTCCTCACATTAACACACACACACACACACACACACACACACACACACACACAGACACATGAAATGTAGAAAGTAGCTACCTTACAAAATGTCAACACCATAGGCTATCAACTTTAAAAAGCAGAAACAAGGGACTACCTTCATTTTATGCACCACACTCTTTCAGAGTGTATCAGCATAGACATATCCTACTCCTGTCTTAATCCTTTCATCTCATCTTTCTGATTTCACATTCACTCTTATATACTGTACACATGCCTCCATCATGATCCAAGTTTGACATAAACAACAAATAACAGCCTTGGCTGGTGTGCAAATGGCTACCCTAACTCACCACCAGTCTTATCAAGGAAGTATGCAAGGACACATCGGAGAACAGCCTGGTGCCCAACCACTAGTACATTCTCCTGCCGCTCCAGCTCCATGATAACACTTTCCAGGCGCACTACCACATCTTCATATGACTCTCCCCTTGGGTACCTGTAGGGTAAGTATGCTTAATGGGTTATGACATATCCTAGGTAAGTTCAACAATCTCTTCATTCAGCATCTTTGTCAAGTCTGCACATAAAAAGACATTAGTTCAAACTCAATTATGTTCATAGAATGTGCATAGCCTCTGTCCTGCAAACAGAAGGCTTCTTTACAGCACTGATTAGATTGCCAGTCCTCCAGCAGGATGCAACAGAATCATCTGCAACTTCTAGGTAAAATAATATGATTACATAATCCATAAAAATCAGTGATTACTAATGGGTACACAACTGCACTGTACAATATTATGATACTCTGTTGGCTTTCTGCTATAACAAATAATTTTTCATAACTTAATCTGAGGTCAGGTCTTGTGGTAGAGAAAAATGCCATACCTATATGAGTATTTGTTCTGGTCCCTGGCAGCAAACTCTTCTGGATACTGTTCTTGGATTTCTTCATACATCAGACCTTCACAGATCCCCTGTTCAAGGTAAAAACATCAAATGTTGTGAGAGTTCTGTGTAATTTATATAGAAAAACTAAGTCTTAATAGCTGTTGAAACTCTTTTCACTGTAAAATACAACTATGTACACACATCTACTCATATAAAATAGGTCTGTAATAAATTTTGAATCCAAGAACTGTACTTACTGCATCAATCTCATTCAGAGCCTTCCACCTTTCCTGAGGTGCATCAATGCCCCCAGCTGTCTGAATAGTGCGTTTCATACAAGATGTCCAAACTCTCAAGTTGGTTATGTTCTGACTAGTTATGAACTTGGCCAGAGCATTGGCGTACTGTCGTCCTCGATGAGATAGATCTGAGTCACCACCAATTCTACCAAGCTGGTTGAACACCGACTCACCATGCTGCTCACAGAATTCAATATCAGAACATAATAAAGCCTTCCAGGAGCAGATGAACAATACTCCAGTACATCCTCCCTATATGTTGCCCTTCTAACACTGTTTCATTAATACTGCACTTCTAAAGAAATTACAGAAAACATGCCTCATAAAGACCCCTTGGTACCTACTGTATATACCTAATTTGCCAGTTTCTTACAATTTGCAGTACCAGTCCTATGGTAAACATAGTGATAATTTAGAATCCACCTCTGACTTATAACATGGACTCCCTGTATAAAGAAAACATATAACATACAGCAATGTGACAGTCAGAATGTCAAGCTTTGGTTGTTATCACCAATTACTTTCACTTAAGTTGATATCTGCATCTGGTGGGAATCTGAATCATTGCACCTAGGTAAGGTAAACAGATTGCCAGGCCAGCTGAACCAAAAGAAGTATACAAGTATATGAACAACCATATTGTTCATCTCCTATTTTATATCAAAACACACTCTCACTTGTTAATGAACTATGGGCATGGAGGAACTGGTTTAAATCCCTGCCAGAACCAATATTTATCATGAAAATACAAGTATGGTAATTTTGTTTTGAAAACTGCAATAAATTCCAGTCCATATTTTACTTTACAAGAAGGCTCTATGATGTACCACTGTACTTATTCCGATAGAAGGTTGCAAAACAACCAATGAACCATTAAGTGCTCCATAAATGTCTGAAAATCATACATCCAGTTCAGTACACAACTACCGTACATAGGTCTGGAGAAAAAAATAAAATAAAAGTCCAGTTCAGCAGGCAGAAAAAATAAAAAGGAAGACATAGAGTATAACTACCTGTACATTTACATTCAGGCAGCAATGCCCATACTAACATATGTAGGTCTTTTCACTTGATGAAACATCAGGGCTGCCATCAATCATTTTGAAAGAGTAGTTACAACATCATGTCTTTACTGATGCCCTATATTTATTAGAACTACACTGAGCCACTCTCCATCACCATAATTAAGCCTCTACAGACTCACCCTTGTGAGATATATGGATCGAGGTGTGATGTGGATATTCATGAGGTAGTAAGCTATGCGACTCTGAATATGCCCCTCTTGTTTGTGCACCACCACACGACGACCTGAGAAAAGAATACAGGTATGACACACAGTAAGCAAAATGATACAACATTCACTAAAGCATCTGCGTATGCCTGAACTTTAAGAATGATGATTAGTAGCAGTTAATTACTACATGATGTATATCAGCATAGGTTACATATTAATATACTGCATGTCACTGATTCTTAATGACAAGTAGACCCAGTGGGGGGTGGAGGGAAACACATCTGAGACGTAGGGCTCGCAAACAAGAAACAACAAAATACAAAAGGGGCAAAGCATGCCCAGTAAAATGGATCACAGAGTCATTCACACAGCAACCCCTCCAAATCCAAGATCCATTACACAAGCCTAACCATCTGCACCAATTCTGGTGGGTGCTTTTCTTCATAAATGGAATTTGCACACACTTACCAGAGAGTAAAGCCATCAACAAGTTTAAAAAAAATGGGGGAGGCCAAGCCCATCATGTGCTTCTCCATACACAAAGGTACTTCATATAACCTTCTTGATCTCTTGCCAATTCCCTAGGCTCTCATCTTGAATGTCAGGACCAATTTGCCTAGCCCCAGGCACCTACGCTCTTCATGGGGCAACACAGGATTAGATGATGTATGTATGTATGTATGCTTTCTCTCATACACTGCTTATTTAACTTACGTACCCATTCACCTTTCTTCTTGACTTACCATGTTTCCTCCCACCCAACTCACTCACTGGCAGAGGAATATGAAGAAAAATAAGCCAAAGATCCCATAAAAAGGAGAATGGTAGTTATCCAGTTAAAAGAAGAGGGAAAGGTTCTAAGTTGACAGCACCGACTTAGTTTATGATGCAAAAAACAAAAGTCAGAATGGCTCACCCAAAATAATGAAACCCACAGTACACAAGTGTAAGGGAGAAAGAGGACCCGAAGAGAGTGTTGACACTGAAATGGGCAAGTAAGCTTAGGTAATGTTGAGGGTGAAAATACTCTAGGTGGTAGGTGGGGGCGCTCACCATCCACTCACTCAATGTAGTGCTGCACTCGGGCATCTGTCCTTTCATCTCCTCCATCCTTTCCTTCATTCCTCTTATCTTTCTTTACTTCATTCTTTCCTTGTCCTTCTGCCTACACGTGACTTTACACCCCCTCTTTTGTCTTTCTTTCCTTCATTCTTTCCTCTACTTCGGCCTATGGGTGACTCTACACTGAGTGACAAGCCAAATGGTTTCCTGTACACCAGGAAACCATTTACTACGCTGGATAGTAACCATATAACCAAATTATGGCGCCTCGTGGTTTAGTGGGTAATTAAGGTGCTCCAATCGGATTGAGCTGGTGAAGGTTTATATCCAGGGGATGGTTGGAGTTATTGCTCACAGAATGCCACTCAGGGATGAGTGAGGCTGGTCACTCTCATCTTAAATGTCAGGACCAACATGCCTAGCCTCCGGGCTCCTACGCTCCTCATGGGGCAAGGTATGACTGGATGATGGATGGATGGATGAAAATACTCTCACAACAGTAACAAATGACAATGCCTGGCAAAGGCAGTAGTAAAGATGCTTTTGTTCCAACAGCGGTGAAGAGTATTTCTCCAGGTTGATGAATGGTATAAGAACTCAGTTTCCATGATAAACTCAGAGGCTGTTTAGTTACTTTTTTGACACACAGGTCAAAAGTACAGTATTTGGAGATTCATCCCTCATATGACTGACTTGTCCCCTGTACCTTACAGTGCTTGCTGGTGGCTGCACACAACTCTGAGACACTTCCTTAACCCATTTACTGCAGTTTGTGCACTTAGGTCTTTGGTAACTTATTAAGGTAAGCACCTGAAGATTTTGTTCAGTCAAGAGAAATTCTATAAGTCAAAGACATCTTGAGTAACTATTTCTCCACTATTGGTACATCAAGGAATTTCATTTTGGTTAACACCAGATAAATTTCTCCAGTTGAGAGAATACTAACAGTCCAAGGGTTAAAGGTGCCGATACTGCTTGAGTTGAGGGAGGGAAAAAATGTACTTACCCTTCCACTCTGGAATTCATTCAGTCAATTTATATATACTAACATCCTTCCAAAGCACTGAAATACCTCAATGCATTTGTTAATAGGTTTCCAAAGTACTGTACTGAGTCACAGAGACTCTTACTTGATAACCTAAATCATGGGGAAAGGAAAAATATGATATTTAAGGCGGCAAATCAGAAGAAGAGGGATAATCGGGATATTACAGGTGTGCAGTGTGTGAAGAATGATGAAGGAAGGGTAGTGGTGAACAGTGAGGATATTGAAGATGCATGGAGAGAGCATTATAGCCAGCTGTTGAATGAGGAGTTTGACTAGGATAGGGAAGGTTTGGAGCCAGCAGATCCAGTGTTTTGCCCTGGGCCTTTGATCGATGCTTTTACTGTGAGTGAGGCAATGGGCAGGATGATGGTGGGGAGGGCAGTGGGAGTGTCTGGGTTGACTGCTGAAATGTTGAAAGCCTCAGGGGATGTAGGGGTGAGGTTGGTCACTGACCTGATAAATATGATTATTTATGAGAATGTTGTCCCAGATAATTGGCTGAAGAGTGTAATTGTAAATGTGTATAAAGGGAAGGGTGATGCCCTAGAAAGAGGAAGTTATAGAGGTATTAAGCTTTTAGATCAGATAATGATGGTAATGGGAAGAGTTCTGGAAGGTGTGAATGGAGTAAGGAGTGAATGTTTGTGAGATGCAGCTTGGGTTTGTGCCAGGTAGGAGGACCGCTGGTGCTATATTCATTGTTTGACAGTTTCAGGAAAAATATATTGGTAAGAAAAGGGCTCTGTATTTTGTTTTTGTTGATTTGGAAAAGGCCTTTGACAGAGTCCCTGGAGAGGTGGTGAAGTGGGCAATGAGAAAGCTTGGCTTGGAGGGGTGGCTAATTAGGGTGGTTGTGGCTATGTATGTGGGTGATCGCACCCAGGTAAGAGTGAATGGAGGTTTGAGTGATGAGTTTTCTGTGAACGATGTGTGCATCGGGGGTCAGTTATGAGTCCCATGTTGTTTATCATGGTACTTGGAGCCCTCTCGCGTGACTTCGGAAGCGGACTCCCGTGGGAGATGTTGTGTGCTGATGATTTGGTGTTGATTGCAGAGAGCGAAAGGGAGGCAGATGCAAGGTTTAGGAGGTGGATAGATGGTATGGGACACAAGGGCTTAAGGGTAAATGCAGATAAAACAAAAGTGATGATATCTGGGGTTGGTGGCGGTACTGTCAAAGACAAGGGAGAGTGGCCATGTGCAGTTTGTCACAAGGGCGTGGGAAGTAATTCCAATTTGTGCGGTGTTTGTGATAAGTGGGTGCACGGGAGATGTACTGGTGTCGGAGGTGGACTGCGAGATAATGCTGGTTTTATGTGTACGGCGCGTTGGGTAGAGCAAGTGGAGATTGTCAGGTGTGAGGGGATTGAACTTGCTGGTGAGTCTCTTGAGTGTGTGAAAGAGTTTTGTTATTTGGGAGACATGTTGTGTGCTGGAGGTGGGGCTGGAGCTAGCTCTGTGGCTAGGGTGAGAAGTGGTTGGAAGAAGTTCAAGGTGCTCTTGCCTCTCCTGACATTGAGAGGACTCTCCCTATGTGCTAAGAGGTCTTTGTATGCAGCATATGTTAGGAGTGTAATGTTGTGTGGTAGTGAGACCTGGGCAGTAAAGGAGGAGGATATTCACAGGCTCAGACGTACAGAAATGACAATGATTAGGTGGGTGTGTAGTGCATCCCTGCATGCAAGGTCTGGGGGGGCTGGGCTTACGATGGAAGAGTTGAGAGGTAGGATGGGACTGGAGTGTATTGGTGTTGTGATGAGGAGAGGTAGATTGAGCTGGTTTGGGCACGTGGAGAGGGTGGG
The DNA here is from genome assembly GCF_032717465.1 of Coenobita brevimanus. Classification (NCBI taxonomy): domain Eukaryota; kingdom Metazoa; phylum Arthropoda; class Malacostraca; order Decapoda; family Coenobitidae; genus Coenobita; species Coenobita brevimanus. The sequence continues at coordinate 7,164,247 of NC_137045.1, forward strand.
GGATGATAACTGGGGGAGGAAAGTGAGATGTGTTAATATTGGGGGTGAGGTTATGAGGGGCAGACCGAGAAAGACATGGGAGGTCATTGTGACCTCAGAGTTATGGGACTGAAAAGGGAGGCTGCAATAGATCGTGCAGCATGGAGAGCTGCCATTAGGTGACCAAGGCCGACGCATGCAAACAAGTTGGAGTCTAAAAACGAAACCTAAAACTTTCTCATGTCACACTACCAGTAATACTAAATATCTCATACCTGTGTCATAGATCTTCATGAAGCTATACTGTGTCTCTTTTTCCTCATCAAGTGGTTCATATGAGATACGGTAGTGTTCAATCCGCTTGAGAAAATCTTTCACTGCATCCTCCTTTTCCATGTTAGTGTAATCTGGGTTTGTCACCTTGCACTCCTATATTAAAGCACATATAGTACAGGTATTAGAAAAAAAAATAGTTATGCTGCTGTACTGTTTCATCAGCTGCATAAAATACATATTCATATAATTTTCACAGACAATGAGTATAGCAGCATTTTCAAGATTACCATTACATAGCTACCTAATGAAACTGTAATGTGATTTGAATCTATCACTTTATTATATAAAGAAACTCTAGTCGTGGCGCACGACTCTGAAGTTGTTATTATCGTACGCTGGCAACTTACCATTCAAAAGTGTGTCCGATTTCATATTATACACGAATCATATTACAGTAATCCCCGTACTATCCGGACGCCCACTTTCCGGACATCCCCACTTACCGAACATTGTGGGCCTGGACCTTCGAAACACAAAAATGGCCAAAAAAAGAAAAAAATCTCAAAAAAATCCGAATTTTTTCCCACCTGTAATTTGAAATTGCCGCGCGGTGCCGAACAACTGTTACACCACGGACCCTCCCCCCTTCCTTCCTCCCGCCTCCCCTATCAGGGTTGCCATTTGGTATTTTTCATTACCAAATATGGGCCAATTTGGTCATGAAAAATTCGTTTGGTAATGAATCAAAGTAATGCATTACCAAACGGATTTTTCACATGTATGAGGATACACAGGATGGAGATGGTGGATTGTTTGTTCTCTCTCTTAATCTGCTAACATACATAGCGTGAAAATAACCGAAACGCTGTGAATTATACGAAGAGTGATTACATGTATTTCCACTTGTATATATAATTAGTGAAGAATAAATGCTAGCTTTACGAATTTGGTAATGAAAAGTTAAATTAGGTAATGAAAATTGAGGAGTTTGGTAATGTGGCCATTGCGATCTGGCAACTCTGTTTCCCCCTCACACCAATCAGTTATTGCCTAACTTCGATCGTGAGTGGTAGCATATCATAATGGGAGCCACAGGTGCTCATTTTTTTGTGAATAAACTGCAATATCTCGCCACTAGACCACATGGGAATTTACAATATTGTGCAGTGTTAAGAAATTAGAATTTAGAGTGCAAAGGATTAACTGTGGAGTGCAAATGGCAGCTGAAACTGGCCTGGTGCAATTAACAATGTGCAGTGTTAAACAGTTATAACTCACAGTGCAAAGAATTACTGTAAGTGCAGCACAACACTGGATTACTGTACGTGCTTCAAGAGCATTTTCACCACAGCCAAAACCTTACAAAAGGCCGCCACAAACATGCTGCAATTACCCTGGATGAGGTACAGTCACTCTAATTCCTCATTCTTTGGTTCCTTTTCATTTATTTTAAGCTTTATGTCCATTATTGGTGTGAATAGGGTCTTAAATAGGTTTAAATGTGTGCTATGCATGTCCGGTAGGGAGTTATTTAGGTGGCTTTCAAAATTAGGCTGGGTTAGGGTCCATAAGTACCAGTCCAGGAGCCAGGGACTTGTTATAAGTACCCAGAATGTTTAATATTGTATAAACTCACCTCTAAAACCACATTCTCTGGTTCTATTGCATTTATTTCAGTCTTTTATGTCCCTTATTGGTGTGATTTGGGTCTTAAATAGATGCTATGCATGTCCAGAGGGAGCTGTATAGGTGTTTTTCTGAGTTAGGGTCCATAAGTACAAGTCCAGGAGGCTGGGGCCCACCATCCAGACAGGACCACTTTCCGGACATGCCTTTGGCTCTATTACATCGGATAGTGGAGGGATTACTGTATTATGCACGAACATATTATACACGAATATTATTATACACGAACATGTTATACACGAATCACATGCACCTCATATTATACATGAAATCAGATGCACTTCTGAATGGTAGGTTGCCAAAGCACGATAATAACACCCTCAGAGTCGCGCACCGCGACTATTGTCAAGGATGAAGGATGTGGCAATATTTCATTAGCAATAGCACAGGCGTTATCCTTTTATTACCATGATATTGGTTTCAATGATGGTAGGATCATTGCAAATAGATTCAATGAAGAAAAGTTTATAACCCATGCGCTGGCAAACAACATGATGAATCAATTCTCGACGCTCCATATTGGTGTTGGTGGCATCATAAACAGCTACCATCCCACCAGACTGCAAAAACTCACATACATCCTGCAAAAAACATATACAGTACAGTATTATCACAGTGAACCCCTTCAATTTGATGGCTTTTTTTCTTTTTCTTCTTACCTTCCAATACTTTTATCCAACTTTTGAGTGACTTTTTAAACTGGAGGGATTAAATGCAACCTTTGTTGACCAATACAGCACCAGATTTCTTTACTATGTTGTGTGTGTGTGTGTGTATATATATATATATATATATATATATATATATATATATATATATATATATATATATATATATAAAATCATCCATTTATTAGCCAAAATAGAAAAATACATCACTGGAGTGAAAGCATTACAACAGTGTACCATACAATATGTAAAATACTGCACTGATAAATATGGCCACTCAACACAGCTGTGAATGAAACTGTTCAGATACCAAACAGATAAAGAACATTGCTGTTACTGCAGGCCTCTGGCTCACTCAAATGAACCTGATGAAATACTGATACAGTATCTGACCATTTAAACTGTCCTTACCAGATGGTCTTCTTCTGTTAAGAATTACAGTACAGTGTACTGTATTTTGAAAAAATATGTTGCTATGGTGTGATGAAAGACATTACTGTGATAACACTGTGGAATGCTTGTGAGCTGTACTTTATGTAGTAATGATGAAAATAGATGTGATGGCCATGCCACAGTCTGACAGGGTAAACTCGTCAGTCTGCAAAGGTTATAATAAGGACAGAGCAATACAAGTGCTCTAAGAAAAATCAATACTTTCACATGATGCAGCACCTTCCACAAGTGATAAAGAGCACAAACAATATTATCAAATGAGAGCTCTAATGTACAATCATAGATACAACTGTCTTCCCAGTTCTGTTCAAAGAAAATTTACACCTGGTTAAATACAGTACAATGAAAACCCTATCTCTACTAGTGCGTTTCAAATGGTTCATTTTTTCTTTATCTATCTGTCAAATTTTGGGAAGATAGTTGTGTCTTTGACTGTATGTCATTTCATACTAATAAAATACATTAGCCTATGTATATCCAGAACACAATATATTACTGTAATTGTATGGGAAAAGTTATTTTATCATATCCATAAAAATTTACATTAGTAGAATACTGTGGTACAACACCAGCTACTTTCTGTTACCATATTTCATAAAGCTTGCTTCCCACAATCTACTAACCTGGAGTGCATCAAGAGCACACTTGTTCCTAATGTTGGTCCCTTCTCTGTTCTGGGGATGGAAGAAATCATGGCCCTGATAATCCCCAATGGCCTGGCGTCGGTAGTCACCAACATTGAACACTGCAAATCAATGAGAAACAACATTTACCGGTAGTTCTTCATCATTACTGACAGCCCATTCATACGTAAAACACTGTAAAGGTGAATATGAAGTTTGGCACCAGACAGATCTGGGTTACACAACAACTGCTACTTAATTTTTCAGTACTGTATTAATGTTTGAGTAACTAGCTTCTACACATTCCATTTCATTAATCAACAAACACACAATTCCTAACAAACTATTTTCCTTTCATGTGACATGGATACATATACATCAGCTTCCTGAACACAAACTTGTAAGAAATAGAGAACAGAAGAAATAAGTGCAATTCAAGTTACTTTTGAGAAACACTTTCTGTACCAATGGTGGATGCATTTGGGGAGGCATGTATCACACCATCCCCTCACAACAAAATTTCTTGTTTATATCTTCATCATCATCACCATGTGTAAAGCTACAGTACTGCTGCAAAAATGACTTTTACAACTTCCTCTCCTCTTACTGATTGTTGGCATGTCTCATATCAGCCCAGCAAATTGCATTAATGAGTTTCATCTCGACATGACTGGTCCTTTAAACAGGCAGCAGGTGGCTTTATAATATATACCGGTATATATATATATATATACTGTATGTATATATATATATATATAGATAGATAGATAGATAGATAGAGAGAGAGAGAAAGAGAGAGCCTCTGTGGTACAGTGGTAAAGTGTGCGTTCTTGTACAATGAAGAACGAGGGTTCGTGCCCCGCCAGGGTCATAAACCTTGGGAGCGTTTTTCAGGCCACATGCTGCATTGGTGGACACAATGGGTGCTGTGGTGGAACCAGTGTCGCATACTATAAAGTATGCTTGCATCCAGTCGGCTTGCGCAGGCCAATTACACTTGGTTCACAGACTATACACACATCCAAAGCCACTCTAACACTACAATTACACTTACAAGCACTTCTCACCCTACATACAATCTCTACTAGACAGCCTAAGCCACTTGGTAGAGATACATTGGCTGTATCGTCCCAACTTCGGTCGGGATAAGCTGGTCCTGCAGTGGACACTCAAAGGGCTGATGAGATGAGATGTGGAGAGGATGGAGGGTGAAAGACTGACGAAGAGAGTGTATGTGAGTGAGGTGGAGGGAGGAAGAGGGAGGGGGAGGCCGAGGATGAGATGGAGGGATGGGGTGGAGAGGTATATGAGAGAGGGGTGTGAGTTGGGAGCAGGGCAGTGAAATGGTGGGGGACAGGGCGACTTGGAGGCGATTTGTTTGTGGCCACCCCAAACGGGATTGAGGCGTCTGGCAATAGATAGATAGATAGATAGATATATATATATATATATATATATATATATATATATATATATGGCTATCTGTCTGTTTACTTGTTACAGAAATTAAGGGGGAACTATCCTGCGGGCTTCCAGGGATTCTAACGGGTAACTTTCTACAAAGTTAATGGTATGGTTTAAAGGTGTTAAAGTGGCACCCATGATGCCCAAAAGTAGAACTAATCAGATCAACTTGGTGGAACCTGGTAGCCAATTACTGCAGAGTTTTTAAAGTACTCTTATAACCATACAAATATTATAACTTTAAACTCAAGTCAACATGGTGAAACTTGGTGACCGGGCTTGGGTGGGTGTGGTGGGAGAGGGTGGGACAGCATGGGTGGGTTAGCAGGTGGGTAGTGGGATAATAGGTCCATGGAGATTAGATCAATTGGGTAAATAGGCCTATGGGAAATGTATCCTTGGGGAAATGGGCCCAAGAGGGAAAATGAGTCCAATGGGTAAAAAAAAATGGGACATCAGGGATTGTCCCCCACCATGGAGTGGCCCTTCAGGGTCCTGGACAGTGCCAATAAACACGGTCAGTTTTTTACACTGGCAATGCTGGGAACCCAGCTAGTATTGTATACTATACAGTATTACAATTTTCTTTTAAAGCGCTATACTTCTGCACCATTATCAAGAGAACTAAATCATTATCAAAGGAACTAAATAATTATTAAACATAAGAGCACACATCACTGCAGCCAAGGAGGAGGGGCATGTGGAAAAGGAAAGACGGAGGGATTAATTAGTGAGAAACACGGAAAGGAAATGGGAAACATTTTGAGATGATGAAAAGGAAGAAGATAAAAGCCAAGGAAGAGGAAGAGAGTTGGGGGGAGGGTGCAAAAAATGGGATTAGGGGTGAGACACAGTAAGATGGATAGACAACAAGGAAAAGAGGTATAAATGAGGGTGGCCCACTGTTGCTGCACTTGAGACATTCATAAAGGATGGTAACAAAATTTTAGTATGCTGCAATAATCTGTAAGAAAAAAATTATTATAAGCAGAAATCAGACTGTATTTATCACTAAATATTCACTCTGAGTTAGTGTTTCTGTTGAGTGCCTGGGTAGTTATAAGTCATAAAAAATTATGAACAATTAATTGTACACACAATTTAAAGCATTCAGTATGATGACATATTAGTTTAATCTTACTACCTCCAGATGACTGTATTCAACTTAAAAAAGACTTCTAAGTTGCTTCTGAAGCAGTTAATGAAGGCTATATATATACTGTATAGCTAAGGTTAATCCCTCCAGCTGCAGGTCTTTCCTTGGTGAGCAAAATCGTCTGGAGACAAGAACAATCGACTGAGGAATACGTCTTTGGACTGAAAGAGTTAACATAAAGAAGCTTTACGACTACTGACCCCAGAGTATGACAATCCACGATGGTAACTGACCTTTGGTAGGGAGGCCAACCCAGTTGAGGTAGCGTGCAAGCTTCATGGCGATATAGGTCTTGCCCCTTGCAGGCAGCCCCACCATTGCCACCACATGAGGGATGTTCACGTAGTCCATTCCAACTTCTGGAAAGAAGTAATAGTAAACCAGATAGAATGGCATATATGCACCATAAATAACATTAATTATAATAATCAAACTACATGACTGTTGCATAGGTAAACCATAACATCATGTCATAATTATACCATGTCACTACTGATTTCTTTATGTAAAATGTGGTCCTTTTACTTCCACACAGCTTGAAAGTAGACAAAAATTCCCTTATACAACACAAAACAGATATGTAGCGAGATACGAGATAACACAGTACAAAAGATGGCAAATGTTGTGCCATACTGCCGCCTGTAAGGATATGTATGATAACTGACCAATGAATTATCATGGAACATGACATGCCATATAATAATATCCAGTGAAGTAACCTTCATCTCATGTGAATGAAAGTGTGTGTTTTAACGACTGTATTATATGCCACTGTAGGAAGGGTGAGACTTGAAAAATTCTCTAGTTTCCTTCCATTACCCATTTAAAAAAAAAAATAAAAAAAAAAAAACAAAAAAAAAAAAAAAAAATGGGGGGGGGGGAGACAGGGAACAGATTGTATGTTTGACAATCTTAGCCCTATCTAAAGAATGGAAAGAAGATTAACTGCTCAGGCTTTCTAGGGTGGATATTTCACAAGAACCATCCATGAGGTGTAGTGGTGGATGGGTGGGTGGCGGACCAGACAAAACGTTCTTTGCGTAGCCACTGCATCAGCTAATACATGTGTTTAGCAGTGCTCCAAATTGAACACACTGTTGGCATAATCAACAGATTAGCACTGCTATCTATCTATTGCCAGACGCCATAATCCCGTAAGGGGTGGCCGTTTGACTTTGAGTTACTTGTTTTACGGAGAGGGGCACTAACCCTCCACCAACCCACTTACTGACACGTAGGGAGCACGTATGGTTTGGTTATATGGTTACCACCCAGCTAACCCTGGAAATATTAGAGAGGGGGATTATGCCCAAGGGATGTGTTAAGAGGTGGTGGTGGAGGAGGAAGTTACAGGTTGGTGATGTCCTGGGAAGAGTGAATCCAACATTCCCACACACTACAGCAAACTTCACTCAGTGTCTGAATTATGAGATTTATGTACTCAAGCATACATACTATCAGTTGTCAAAGTATTTATTCATACTGCCAACAGCATACAATGAACCTCTAAGGGCCTTTGGTCACCCTTAAACTGTCTGGCAGTGGTCATAATAATATGCATAAGAGGTCAGTGGTCCTCAAAACATTTCACAATCACCTCTCATTACTAATGTTTGCTCATGGAAATCGAAAAAAAAAATCTAAACACAGCTCATAATGTTATGTAATGGGTTAAAACATCAAACAACATAGTGCAATATACAATTACACCAAATGCTCAAGATTTTTATCCTCATGTGAACATCACACCTTAGGCATTGGTCTCTTCTTTCTTAGAGGGAAAGCAAAAAAAAGGGAGGGGCTTTCTGATGTTATATATCTTCTCTTTCATCTATTATAGGAAGAACACTGATCGTTCTTACTCCCTGGGTTTCCCTGTTAGACTACACATTTGAGTAGCAGGACAAGAATAATGGTAGGAAGAAGACTTACATGAAGTATTCATTGCATGGTCATTGACTCTGTCATACATGGTTGCAGATTTCATTATTCTAGTTAACACCAGATGATTTTATTCGACAGAAAGTCATAGGATTCTGAGACACGTTATTTTTGCTAAGGTCCGAATTCCTCCAGGACACAACCAGTATCAGCCATTTTCCATGTAGGTCAGGTCCCTAACTTTAATGTTAAGTGAATAACAGCATAAGTGAAACAAACTATAATGTTCTTACTTGGCCTAAAATTGTCATCTCTCCATCCTGAAACTTCAGTTGTAACAATAGACTAACAATGAGATTTCATGCTAGTCATGTAGAAGTGCTAAGGAAAGGAGGTAGCGCCATAGCATTGACCTATTCTACAGTCGAGCTACGTGAAATATGCTGCGAAAGGACGAAAACCTGGGCCCAGTTACAGTAAAAATAGTACAGTCTAACACGAGGAAAATAAACGTCTGGATGTCTGAGAGCTGACAATCTGAGTTATGTCCGGTCAAACATATTCTGAGTGTATGTTTGGCCATACTCCTGCGACAGCTTTTGCTATTGGAATGGGGGTGGCAGGGTGCCAAGTTTCATTATTCATCAGTGAGAGAGAGAGAGAGAGAGACCAGGTTGATGTCACCTGAAAGGATGTCTCAGGCAATATGTGCTCCTGCGATCGTGTAGGCAGTGAAACAGCCAAGACCTGTATCTCACTACGTCTTGGAAACAGCCACGTTCCTGGCACGGCAGAGCGCCCTCGAGAGAAAAACGAACAAATGACCTTGTAAATGAATAAATGTCATGAAGTCTCCTTTGCCAGCGAGAAGACAGCTTCATACCTGATCTTTGTAAGTTTATTTTCCGTTTGTTTCTCACAATGACTACTTTATTTTTTTCCTTTTTTTTTTTTTTACCTCATTCAGATTCCAAACCCATGGCCAAGTGTTGAAACCAAGGAAACTCATTCTTGTCTTACAATTATCAAATTTACTGCAACCATGAATCGTTATTCAAGTTGTGGCCGTGGCTCAGTTCCCCCCAACAAAAACAAGGCCATCCATCCATCCATCATCCTGCCTTGCCCCACGAGGAGCGTAGGAGCGCGAGGCTAGGCATGTTGGTCCCGACATTTAAGAACTACACATAAGCCAATTACATCATCACTGCCATCATAACCCAACTTCTCACTGATATATGAGATGGCGAGGGGGAAGTTAATGGATTCATATAACGCACTCTCTTTAATTACAGCAATAAAAAGGTTCTTTCCTATGCCAAATAATAATAATAATAATAACACTCAGACGGTATCAAGAAAATGATGAAAATGAAACGTCGAGAACTCAAGCCCCCAGCTGTTAAGTGTTGCTCGGTATGCATTCACCAAATCCTTGCGCACTAACCATACAACCTCCATGACCTTGCTGACCTAATCAGTTCACCGTCACTTCAAAATGCATCACTGATAAATGATTGGTTGAAATCCGTACAGGGTTCATGTGATATCGCGTCCACAAGGATAAACTAAGTCGACCTCATATGACCTTGACCTTTGACCCCTTGAAATACCTGATCTAATCAGTTTATCATCTCTTCATACTGCATCACTGAAAAAAGTTTGATGGAAATCCGTCGATAGGTTCAGATATCTCACCCACAACAGTCTTACGAATGCACGAACCCACGCACGCACGGGGGAACAGACCAATCACTTAATGCCTCCTGCACCACAGGTGGGCGGAGGCCCAATGAGAAACCCAATTGTACTGAAGGGGTTAAAGAGGCATGACTTGTGGAAACAACGTTCCAAAGTGAAGCTGTTTACCTCTTCACTAAGTCGATGTATTTTGTCCAGACAACCTCCTGACGATTACATTAAACTTTCTAGGGTCTACAAGGTGGCAAAAAGGACAACAGAAACATGTGACAGTATCTAATGTGTTGCAGTGACAGCTCAGTCGGCTAGTGTGGGCGAGGCTGTGGCAGTGGGAGTTGGAAATAAATAATTGACGTAGGGTACACACTAATAACACTGAGCCGTCCTCACAACACGAGATATCGCCCGGTGGCGTGTAAGTGTAGCGTTACATATGGGCCACCTTGAACTATATTTTAGTGATGAAGCTATTGAAGGACAATACAAAACTCCTTCAGTTCAGTAAATCACTTCTAAGACGAATAAAAATCGTCCGGAAACAGCAAGAAAAAATGACAAAACCAGGGGAGTTACAGGGGCACATAACGACCATGCAAGAAGTGACACAATTAACTTCTTTGTTACGATAATGTTCTATTATATTTTTTTACTGTTTAGACAACTGTATTAAATTCTGTAAGAAAAAAAAAAAAAAACGCCATCGTACGGAAGGCAAACCCCACGACTGGTCGGGAAGCTTGACCATGCAAAAGTGATGCTGTTTAAGGATGCACAATGCGACTCCGACAACGACAGGCAAAAATAGTGCCTGACGAGAGTACATACGTGAAAATATAGCCGTTCTTCCTTCTTCTCCTCCCCTCTTCTTCTTAACAAAACAGGTGCTCAGCGTTTCCCTTTTATCAGGCCTGAACTCGTCCTGAGGTAATTCTTCAGGGAAATCTCTTCCTGGACTATCGCAGCCTACCCTCGGACCTCAACACCTCAAGGGCGTAACAGCTAAAAGCATTGATTGTTACCGTTTTTAGATTCGGAAATCGCTCGAAATTTCATGGTAATCAATAACTCCCCCTTCCATGGTTGTCACTTAATAACAGTATCAATCAGTAATCAATATTTTAAAATCCTGCTTAAGTATAACTTAATTCTTAAGATAATTACACAAACTGGGGAATAACTGGTACTTAATAAACCATTAAAATAAGTTATCTGAAGTCTTGGGAATGCAAGTGTTGAGAAGGGGAGGGTGGGGTATGTTCTTGTTTCGATTATTCTCTCTCTCTCTCTCTCTCTCTCTCTCTCTCTCTCTCTCTCTCTCTCTCTCACACACACACACACAAAGCTAGTCCGTACAGTTCGACTGGGATACACTTTGTCCAAAAAAGTACGGTAATCTCGCGGTATGTCCAATTAACATAAGAAAAAAACACGAGACAAAATATTCAAGTACAAGGGTAACTGTAAGGCCTTTGTCTCGTGAACCAAGATTAAATCCCAAACAAACCAACGACGTAGTATCATGTGAACGCCACATTGCACGAATAAACAACCCCAACGTTTTTTTTTTTTTTTTTTTTTTTAATGCAGTGGAGTAAATACGTATAGCGCGGTACCTCTTCGGGTACTTAGAAAAAAAAATACATCTTGAGGTTACATTTGCTATCTATAACATTCTGAAGAACAACTTAATGAAAATAACCAACATGCAGTGCATCTCAGCCAAAGCTCTAAAAAAATATCGAAAAGGGCAAGACATTCAAGTCAATCTGGAATGATGTGCCAGGGACATAGCGGAATCATCCAGTAAGTTTTGTATCTGCTCATAATTCTCTCAGGCTCCTACGACTGACTCCCTGATGATGCAATCCTCCGGTCTTTATTACGGAGGAATACTAGAGCAGTTCCAACCATGGCAGAAATAAACATGGAACTGTGGGAACCAAAACAACGTCCCTTAACATCTTCATCCTGATGACGTTTTTAATTATTCTTGCTATTCCTGACGAATTTATTCATACTGGGAAAGGAATTTCGCAATGAAGAGGATAATGAAGATTACAGTACATCAAATTCATCCAGTTTATAAAGCCTCTCCTATGGGATATATAATTGCCCCATGGAAGCAAAACTAAATATAAAAGCTGTCATCGCAGTGAAAGGCTGAAGGCAAGCAGGCTCAACACGACCAAGAGGCTGATGTTTAAGGTCGTCGGCAGAATATGTGTGTGTGTGGACTCACCTTAGCTCAGCGCTGCTACTGTATGACCCCGCCACCAGACGCCGATACTAACACCAACACTCGTTATCAACACAAAACGCCCGTAAACTTCCAAATCGCTCCGGCAACTACACATTCGCCGCAATCTCTGAGGTGCCTTCGCGGATTACCCAAGGTGGCCACTGAAATCTATATTCTGTACTCGGCTTGGTCGCGAGGGTTGGTGCCCCTGGTCAATAGTGTCGCTTATCACCACAAGAGAATCTAAAAAAAAAAAAAAAAAATGTCCATCACCAACTGCTAATTATTGAACTTTCAATCAAAGTAAAGTTTACAACAAGCTTCTTATACCAAAGCTTTGGTGCAACAGTTGAAGAATACTGGAGGTGGGCACATGAAGCACCATGCATCACTCTGAAGACTACTTGGTCGCGCCGCCACTTGTAACATGACTGCCACCTACCAATAACAAAAATGCCTGTTTTCTAAGATAACCATGATATGAAAGATTTTGGTTATTATTCATTACATATATATATACCGATAATGTGTAAGCATGTTTATGTTCGTGAAGAGAAGCTGTTTGGTAGATTCTTCAGTCATTTTGCAAAGTGTCTGTGCCTATTTTGTAAATGCTACGCAGTGCTGTCCACTTATTGTTCAGGTCACTAGCAACTGTTAAAGTTGCAGTATCATTTGTTTCAATGCGAAGTACAACAGCAATGCTTCTGTGAATTTCACCTGGTATCTAGCGCACACAAATGTAGGGACATTTCACAGACACTGTTGGCATTAAAAACTCTGGACATCTGCTTTGCAGTATGAGAAAAGCTTTTTAAACTTTCACAAATTACAATTACACTACAAGTGGTGGTGCTGTACACCCTGGGTAGAGCAGGTGCAGCGTCCACCACAGGAGACAAACCACCCCATATTTCCCTGTATCTCACCATACGAAGGATCCTGGTCCGACCCTGAGAAGGAGCTGCCTACCACAGAGAGTCACTGGATCCCTGCACAATACATGAATGTTTGTACTGTACTGTACTTGTAGAACAGCCCCACAGAAAAAGGTGCTACTTGTGCCCTTCTCGGCCAGCGTTAAGCAGCAACAACCTTACTACACGTCACGTTGCAATACAATTCTTGGGCTCATTTTACTAAGATCACAATGTATACTGCAGTAATGATGATGATAATGATACGAGTATTATAATAATAATTTCTTACATGGTTGTCATAATGAGTCAAAATATACATTCTGCTCCTAATCTAACTTATACTAAGGGGGTCAGTGCGCTGGCCCTAAGCACTGCTACAACAATGACACCAACACACCCTACAGAGGCAAGAATGGTGGGTGGGCAAGAGGGTGACCCCCTGATCTTTTACACACTCAAGAGAATTCTAACCCACTATGATGGCCATGAGTTGCCGTAACAGAAGACCGTCTGGTTTTTCTTTGTGTGTGGCCAGTACCATATAAGATCCATAGGGTCGTCCGCAAACAGAGCCCCATTAGAACCTCACCTGGTAGTATCTTCTGTGCTCAGGGGACGGCTCAGTCTGCTGATGTAGGCATGGGTGTGGCAGAAGGAGCAGAATATGAATAAATGTTGCAGAAGACACCGATAACGCTGAGTCGTAACTGCAACACACAATAAATCCACAAGCGTAGCAGATGAGGAGCGTCATATAAGAGTATGTACAGGGCCAACCGTTTATGTACAATACGTGTTCTAGCGGTCGGTCTGCACACGCCTGTAGGATACCAACCCGGCATTTCAAGTACACCTATAAACAGTCAAGCTCCAGGTTTATATCAGTGGCAGAAGTGGTGCATTTTCCTTGATTTGCATCCATCAGACTGGGACTGATAAAACCAAATAAAGCACTGAAAAACACTGATCGGCCAGTGTTATTAGTTAGTGTAATACAGCGATGGATGTGCATGCCTGATCTGTCTCTTGATATTGTAATAACTACTAAGACAGTTCACCATCAAAGGCATTTCATATACGCCAGAGTCTTTATCAACAACACGAAAAGTGAGTAATGAAAAAAATTATCTCTGTGTCTGATGACTTATGGATATATACTCACTAAGGAGGTTCTCGAATTACCGCCAAATAACCACACAGGCCTATTTACAGCCGGCATGAGTCTGAATACTGATATCCTGATACCCTACCAGCCAAGCATCATTGTCACCTGGTCAGGCGACGAAGGTTCAGCAGCTTGTACGACTATGAAAAAGGAGCCAGTGTGGTGGTGGTAGCAGTAATGGTGGTGGTGATAGCAGTAATGGTAGTGGTGGTGGTGTAGTAGTAGTAGTAGTAGTTGCAATCTTAGGTTCATCTGAAACGTGAACCTAGTGGACTAGTAGTAGTTGCAATCTTAGGCTCATCTGAAACGTGAACCTGGTGGATGGCAAGCTGAGGTTGTCCTCCCACAGTCCACCACCCTCATTTCGAAGGACAAGGAGGAAATTGGGAGTCGTTTATATAACCCAGTAGATCTCTCTGTCCGGTCATATCAGTGCCACCACATGAAGGCATCCCTCTCCAGCATCGAAGCCAGTTAATGTCCTAGAATGCATTTGTATATGGGAATTTAAGTGCTATAAACTCCTTCAGTCCCATAACGAATTTTTCCCATTTTGTGTTTGCGGCTTAAAGATAATTTTATTCAACTGTAAAGAGTTTTTCGAACTGGATGAGATAGATATCGCCTCCATTAGCGTTTTCAATGCAGAGGTGTTCTCCCAAGCTAAATAAAATCGTCTGATATCAGCAAAATTCAAATATGACCTCCTCATTCAGACACAGTTAAAACAATGCGATATATACAACTTACCTATGTTGGTACTGTACCAGGTACATGAAAAGAGTTGTCAACAATAAATGAGAAAAGAAAACGATTAACACGTGTCATTCGTTTAAACTGGAATGTCATACCACTAACAACAGTTAAAAGGATAATCAGCCAAAAATGTTTCGAAATTCTGTTCGAATATTTCCAAACATCACTTTTTTCTATTTAAAAGTGTTGACATCTGTCATACTTTCATTGATATACTTCAAGATGGCTCTACCCTCATCAGTTATTTCCTTGACATCTTTTATATATATATTAAAAAAAAAAAAATACCTAGGCAATAAAAATAAGACTGCATATCAACGTTCAGGTTGCATGAACTCTATGAGTTCTAAGCACTTACATTATATACATGACTTACGGACACCACTACATGTGTACCTGGTTAACTGATCAAGGGGGCAAGTTTATCGCAAAGTTTATTCATTATACCATTCCTGCCATGGCGTGCATTTGATCAGCACACATCAAACAGTAAAAAAAAATAATAATAATAACAAAATGTCAAATGTGTACTGTATAGGCGTAAGTGTAAAAGTGTGAGACGTGTGGTGTGAAGCGTGTAGTAATATGTAAGAGTGTGCTGTGGTGAGTGTAAGAGTATGAGGTGAACGGAGTGTTTACAACAGAGGAAGGAAGCAAAGCTGGAAGGGTTGGCGCGAGGGCACTAACCTTGAAGTGCGGCCTTCAGTGTGAGTGGTTCTGTGTTGCCACCAGGACATGACTACATCATCTCGCCTCACAACATGCTTTCACCACACCTTCACTCACCTCCAGCATACATCCCTCGCTACTTCGATCCTACCTCACCACTCATATTCTTTATACCTATCCAATCTCCTCACCATTCATAAACACATCCTACCCCCTCACCAGTCATAAACACACTCTAACCCTCTCACCACTCATAAACACACTCTAACCCCCTCACCATACAAACACACTCTAAACCCCTCACCACTCATAAACACTCTAACCCCCTCACCACTCATAAACACTCTAACCCCCTCACCACTCATAAACACATTCCAATCCCCTCACCACACATAAACACACTCTAACTCCTTCACCACTCAGAGCTAAATAGCATAGCATTAAACCTTATCACGTGGCAGCAAGTGGGCAAAATCTTCACTTACCGGCTAGACTTATACTTCATTGTAAAAACTGGGTTAACTATTCAGTCTTCTTCTCAATATATGGATTTAAAAAATCACTGAGCCGTATAACTCCATTACTATTGCCAGCTTATTTTCATCTCACGAAACTGGACGACTTCCAAAACTTTAGTAGCCTACTAAGTCGTGGTCTAATTCGACGTGCCTTATATATGAGACAAGAATGAGTCTCCTTGGTTACCAATAAAAAAAGACGTATCAGTTTGACCATCAACAGATCTGAACGGGATCTTCGTCAAGTAAGAAAAATACCACGGCTACAGTGTACGGGGCGCTGATGTTAGCTCTCATACCATTTTCAGGCTCCCATGACTCACTCTCAGCTTACAATCGTATGGAGGTGGCTGGGATAAAATACCAGAATTGTCCCGCGACCGACGGAGTTAACTGGCTAGCCCTACCCCATGATAAAGCAAAACCGGACCAGAGATCACGTGCACAAGGCATGATGGCGAGAGATGCAGCCACTTGTTGGGGGTCACTGATTCGCCAACAAAAAAACTTGCCCTCACTTCCCTGTTGTCACTGAGATCCGTTTTTATACGAAGGACAGGGGAAGGAGTTTGCTAGATCATCACTTGTCTCTAGTTATTCCTCTGAAAAGCAATTCTTAATTATTAAGAAGTTTATTCACAAACTAAACTTCCTATCAATAAAATCCCTGAGTACACGAGTGAGGTGGGATGGGGGAGAGAAGGAGATGAAGACTGAAGATGTGATGGAAAAATGAGGTGGAGATATATGAACGAGAGTAGTGATGAGTGGAACGGTGGGCTGCCTGATGGCAGAGGACAGGGTGACATGGATGCGACATGTCTGAGGCCACGCTTCCGGGATTCTAGGCATCTGTCTATTAAGTCCCTTGTCGTCACTAGGACGTGTTCTTGTAGGAAGCGGAACAGGGAGAAAGGAGTGCATATCTTGTTATAACTTCCACGTAGTAACCAGCATCTGTTATAGCACAAGAAAAATTTTCATTCATTCATTCATTGCCAGACGCCATGTATCCCAGACAGGGTGGCTAAAACTAGAAAAACTAGGATTTTTTTTTTTTTTCATGAGGGACAAGGAAAAAAAAAAAGTGCAGACAGAAGCTTTCGACCAATGCGCTGACGTAACCAAGATCTGTTATTGCATGGGGGACGAGGAACAAGTGAGCAGAATATTTCCGTAAAAAAAAAAAAAGTGCGGACAAGTTTGAGACCAATACGCTGACGTAACCAGGATCTGTTATTGCATGGGGGATGGGGAAGGAGCGCAGAATATTTACACGTAACTTGTTCTTTCTGCAAAAATAATACTTAAGTAAATAATCTTGATCAGCCGTGGTCTTCTGTGTCACCTCTACTACCTCGGCCAACATACCGGTATATATATATATATATATATATATATATATATATATATATATATATGCAATTGCAACCTTCCTACTTATAAATACGTTGTTTACGTTCATAAACACCAGTTGCCGCTGATATCATAAACTAACGAAAACACAGACATTATAAATATACAAATATAAACGTCTGGTACTTAACAATGATGTGATCAAGTAAGAAGCAAAATCACTATCTATCTACCTATAGCCAGATGTCATAATCCCGCAAGGGTGGCCGTCTGTTTCTGAGTGAGTTGCTTTGCGAGGAGGGGCACTAACCATCCTCCAACCCACTTAACACGTAGGGAACAAGTATGGGTTGGTTATATGGTTACCACCCTGCGCTGTAAATGATTTCCTGGCTTACAAAAAACCATTGAGCTTGTCACTCAATGTGAAGGCACCTCAAAGGGAAAGAAGAGTAATAAAAAGTGACAGGAAAAATGGGAGAAACAGATAGAGAGGAAGGCTGACACAGAAAGAGAATGATAAAAGGTGAAGGAAGAAGCAGGCAGTACGACAACAAACTGAGTGATGGTGGTCGCCACTACCTCTACCAAGGCAAATCACGACACAGAAAAAAAAAAAAAAAATGTGCGTGTGATACAGAAAACAATTACAAACTTTTTCAAGTTCATCTTAACATGATCCCATTATAGCGAATAAGCTCATGTAACACTAAATAAATCTTTAGCATAAATTCATCAATAATCTACACAAAACTTGAGTCCCACTTCAGTCTCATGGTTACTATATAACAAACTCAGAAAAAAAAAATATTGAAAAGGATCAATGTAAATCCATTTTCCCCGAACTTGTGGTGAAAGGGGGGGGGGGTGCTTTTCGAAATACTGCCTTGGCGTTTTCTTCATTACCTCCTCTATCTCAACAGCGTATAAGAGCAGTTTATTACAACACTGGGGCCTTGAGCATAAATATAACTCACATTATCGGCCACTACACTAAGGCTGCAACACATTCACCGACCTGAATCCACTCGACACCCAGCCATCAAACTACGTGTCGACCATACCACAGTATACTTACTCCCCTTCAGTTCGAGTACGTCATTTGTTTAATTTTTGCTATCAGACGATTATATTCAAAGTTCCAGAAGATTTTTATAGGGAAAGGAGTCAGTGAATGCTACGAGTTCTAAAAGCCTCTCATAAGCTGCACTGAAGGTTACACAAATAAAACGAGAAATAAATCACTGGAGGGATGTACTGTACAGTAGTTAAATACTGGAAAAAAATCACTTTTTTTTTTTTTTTTACAAAATCCCATCCGTGTGAGAAACTGTCCGAGAATTTTCCCAGAGACAAACCAGCTGAAGAAAAATTTCTCATTTCTCTACTATTCGGGAGGCCGTAACGTTAACCATATTTTCAACAAAACATCAAGCGTGATCGTTTATTATCAAATACCGATACTCCAAAACGAAACGAGGTTTGTCTTTCTCAAAATTCCGACTGTATATCTCTACCAACTACTTCAATTCGATGGGGTATTTCTTTTTGTATCCATAAATCTCTAGACGAATTTATTCAACTTCAGAGATCGTTTTAGTAGTGAACGTGTTACTGAAGGTTGTACATAACTTATCCTTATTGAAAACTTCCTCCTGTGCCGAATATAACCATCTGGCGAAAGCGAGAAAAAGTCTTAAAAATCATTCTCTCTCTAAACGGGTAGAAACATATGTGGATCTGGAGATAGCATATGGCAGATTAGGCTAAATCGGCAAGCACTGTGGACGGTACTACGCATGTATAGAATGGAAGGCACATTACTCAGAAGCTATCCAGGAAAATTTTTGTGATGCTGAAGAATCTGCAGAAGACATACGACTGAATAGTCTAGCAGGAATTGTGGAAGGTACTCAGAATGTAATCTTTGGAATGAAAAACAAATAATTCAAAGCTATCCAGAGGCGTCTGATGAGGGAGGCGGTGGCTGAATCGGTAGAGAGGCGGCTTGCAGTCCTGATGGACCCAGGTTCGAATCCTAGCTGGGGCAGGGGACAGTTTAAGGATTTGAATTTCATAAAAAAAGCAGACTTTCCTGATCTACCAGATGACCCGCCGACATGTCGTAAAAATACCCCCGCTAATACCAATACACCAGTCCTGTATGAGACAGCCCTAGCATGTATTCAATATGGGCGGTGGGTGTTAGCGCCGAAGTGGTGACATGTGGAGGTGTAGGAGGACTACTGGGCCTTGGGATAGGCTACTGCCCCCAAGATATAGGCCCTGAAGCCTTTGCCCAGAGTCGGACACCTAAAAAAAAAAAAACGTGAATGAGCAAGAGAGTAATGTGGGGAGTCAGTGGAGCTGGTTGTTACTAATCTATGTGGAGAGAGATGTCTGAATATTCTCTTGCCGAGGCAACCTGACAGATAGATCGACAGATACGGAGACACACAGATAGATAGATGAGACAAACATGTAAAGATGTACAAAGAAAATTTAGGCAAAATATGCATGAAAATGCTGAAAAACTTATATATATATCATCCAATCCTACATTACCCCATGAGGAGGGTAGGAGACCGGGGCTAGGCAGTTGGTCCCGACATTTAAGATGAGTGACCACCCTCACTCATCCCTGAGTGGCATTACATGAGCAATCAATCCAAACCATCCCTTGGATATAAACCTTCACCGGCTCAATCCGACTCGAGCGCAACAATTACCCACTAAACCACCAGGCGCCAAAATTTGGCTGTAAGGTTACCACCCAGCGTAATAAATGGTTTCCTGGTGTACAGGGCTTGTCACTCATTGCAGAGTCACCGACATGCAAAAGGAAGAGGAAAGAATGAAAGACAGAAGAGGGAGTGTAAAGTTATCCGTAGGCACAAGGACAAGGAATGAAGGAAGGAAAGGAAGACAGAAGAGGCTGGAAGGAAAGAAGGATGGGGGAGAGGAATGGGCAGACACCCAACAGCAGCACTACATCGAATGAGTATTTATGTATATATATATGGGGACTGAGTTGAGACAAGGATTTGAGATGCTACTGGGTATTGGTCCCCGTTTACAGTTTAGCTGAGGGAAAGCTTTCTCTCTCTCTCTCATTACTGCCCAACGCAACGACCGACACAACTTCCAGGAGACGCTTGGTAACGAAGGTGCTGAGCTGCTGTACAGTTGTGGTACGTTAGTGTGGGAGGAGATACGTCTGGTGGTGAGGTGGAAAAGGGGGAAGAGGTGAGGTGAGGTGAGATGAGTGTACAGGCGTTTCTATATTACTGTGTTTGACTCATCCAAGGAATAAGGGACGTTTTTCATTTTACTCAACTCAGAGGATGTGTCCGTTGGTGAAAGTTATAGTAAGAGGGAGAGAGGGGATGGGGGAGAGGGGATGGGGGAGAGGTGAGGGGAAAGCGAGCAGGTGGATGATGCAACAAGTCCCGCTCTTTACTATGCTCATACAAGACAAGAGTGAGTTTTTCCCCCTCCGCAACCGCCCAATCATTATACTGAGCTTGGGGAGACGCCTAGCGGTGAAGGTGTTATGCTGATATTCAATGGCATAGGACGATATACCGGGCTGTTAAAATTATATACCGGGGTGTTTAACTGACATACCGCGGTGTTAATCTGATACACCAGGGTCTTAAGCTGATATATCGGAGTTAAGTCAGTGAGGGATAGTGGGAGGTGATGCAAGAGTTGCAGTGTGCGAGTGTGTGTGCTGGCCTTGTCCATCATGATGACAAAGGAAGTTATTTTTATTTTATTAGTTAATTACATTTTCTCCTTGCAGCCACACGACGATTTACTTACTAACGAGACGTTTGGATGTGGTTTTGAGTTGGTATATAGTATTTATTTTTTAAGCTCTTAGTTCTGCATTACGTCAACGTCTACAGTGTTTCAGAATCTAACGTTCAAAGGCAGGTACAGTCCCCGTGGAGCCAAACTAACAAAACTTTCCTCAATTTAAGAGTCGTAATTCTGAGTGGCGTTGGAAATTTCTTAACTCTTCTTTAGCGATTTGTTCTCAATATCCTCCTGCGTGTTGCTGATGGAAACTAGGTCGATACTGAAACAATGTAAACATCATCCAAGAGAATGTTAAACGTGAAAAATACATCCCCACGGAAGAGGTGCTATGATGCCTCCTACGCCACCTAGAATACGGCAACAAGTTGTGTATTATTTTATCCTCATTCGTACTGCCACCAAACACTTCACAACCAAACAAGGAAAAATTTTACACTGGAGGAAGACGACCATACAAAATTATTTCTTATAATTTCTTAAAAACACCCCCTATCCTGACTGTGGCAGGTGCGAGCACCGCCATATCGGCTATTTGCTGCTGGGAGCAAAGTTCGCGATACACCAGTAACTGGACTCCTTCAATACGATGACGGAAGATTTATTCCTACGACTGACACGATTTTATTTAGATTATGAGATCTCGTAAACAGGCCTCGATGATAGCTCTTACTGTCTTTACTATTTTAATCTTGATACAACCAGTTGCTTTATTCAGCTTAAGCCAGACCTCTCGTAGTGAACGGACTAGTCACACAAGAATAAAGTTGTACAAACTAAAGCAAGACATGGTGGTATGCTTTCATCTCACCTCTAACTGAGCGAGGTTGCTTCACTGTAAGCTACTCTGCTGACTTTTGGCCCGAAACTGTAATCTCTCTTGAATGCAGAGCTTTAACTTATCACCACTAGAATGCTTGTTACGAAAAGGTGGTATGACAAGCCGTTGTTTTGCCTAATTCTGCCACCGAGAAACGGAAAGCAGCTGAAAATGGAAGAAAATATCCGCCAAGCCACTGTATATGAACAAAATAATTTCTCTGGCCACTATTACTCCAACCTTTTAACTGCAGCGGGTTATAATTTTCGCCAGTCACTGTGACACACCACCACATACGATCACCTATTTCAAGGACAGCTTAATTTTACTTTTGATTTTTTTTTTTTTTTTTTAAGAATCACGATTTCTTTTCCCATTGTAATACATTGTAATGGAACTATTTTGTGTTACACGAATTAGGAAGGAGGAAGCCTCTCTCTCTCTCTCTAACAATCCAATTACTGTACATTCACAGCTGACTGGGGATTCTCTTCAGGCAGGGAATTGGTTTCTAACAACTTAATGATATCCACTAATGGCCCATCAGGTTGCACCGAATTATCTCATATACTCGTAAGGTTATATCATGGCAAACAGCAACTACCAACAAACAACGCAAGGCCATAAGAGCACACGAATATAATGAAGAACACAGGAACAAAAGAATATATGTTATGGTGCTTTCGATGTTCAGTTTGGGAGCCTGCCTTTAGCCTGGTGCAGTTGCCATGGATACACGGGACCCTGGCAGAGGTGAGCATCCAGTGAGCGCCTCCAGCCTTGGCCAGGTAGCAAGCATAGTTTTATATCCCTTGAAGCCGAGGACGAAATTTCCTGACTACTCCTATTGAACTTTGAGTTAGAAAGGGTTAATGAAGGCTACATCTAAATTCGGTTCAAATATTGCTCCTATGCTGCATTAAAGCGTCAGAAGGCGAAAAAATACGGTATCGGATTAAAGGGGTTCAAGAGTGCACATACAGAAAACATACCTACGTTACACGTATTAATCTGACCTTCACGTCGACAATCTACTCCTAAACAGGTAGAACAATATAAAACTGAGGTCGCACACACACACACACACACACACACACACACACACACACACACACACAAACCTCACTTATACTGTTATAATCTCCAGCGTTAGCACTATTAGCGCAGAGGTAAGCTATAGTAACGTAACAACATAAATAACTTGCTTACCTCGTCCCTATTACTTAATGACACATATTTACACTATGCCTATAACAGATTAACTTGATTGACGTACACGCCATTGAAACCGTAACTTATGTATAAATGGGATATAAAAACCCACACTGGCAGACGAAAAAAGATGTTCCAAACAGTTCCGGCGACAGCTGTCGCCCTCTTCAGTGGATCTACAGACCAAGCAAGCAGTTTTATATCCCTTGAAGCCGAAGACGAAATTTCCTGACTACATGACCATTCTTGGTCTGTAGATCCACTGAAGAGGGCGACAGCTGTCGCCGAAACTGTTTGGAATACATCTTTTTTCGTCTGCCAGTGTGGGTTTTTATATCCTATTTCATGGTCACGATAGTGTGACTCTTCAGCCGTTATGTATAAATGACTGACTCGAGATTGTACTTGAGGAAACTTATCATGATTTTTTACGGTATGATGAATACATGGATTCAATACGAATTTAAGGGACATGCAAGGTGGCAGGGGAAGCGAAGAGATGCCATATTAAAGTGCGTGTCTTTTAACATCGATTATGCGATTTCCTTATACACTGAACAGGTAAACAGTACACGCATGCCGAAACCTGAACGTCTCCGCATTCAGCAACATATGGTACTGGGAAGAGTACAAATTAACGATTTTCAGTATATACCTCCAGTTATGCATGCCATTCCCGCCTTCTCGGTTGCCAGTTGTGTAAAGTGGACGCTCATTGGTTGGCAGCGCACCACCTCGTTTCCTATTGGCTGCACAGAGGGTGTGGCGGAGGCGAGGCTTTGTGTTCGTTCACTTGCTGATACGAGTTTTCCTCATTATGCTAGCATATAAAAATACCATTCACTTCAACAGATACATTAACAAAAACGGATGACCTCCTGTGACGAAAAGTTCATCAGCATTTGACGTTGTTTCCCTCTTAAAGTGAAGTATGTTTTCGGTGTCTCTGCTAAAGCCAAGGCCAGTCAGCAGAACACCCTTGAAAGTCGTTTCAAAGTCAAGCTTCACACAGTAGCAACCTTCGTTTTAAAGATATGCCTTATAAAACAGAACTGCTAAATGCGAGTGAAAACGTCCGTGTAAAAACACCCGGTGGTCTAATTTTAGCTCGTAACTTGCCCCGTGTGACAGACTCCATATTTACGAACTTTCTTGCGCGTAAGCTTCGTATAGAACAACTTGTTTATCCTTTTGTCGTCACTAATACAGCTACCATATGCTTCACAATCAATCCAGGAATAAAAAACAAAAAAACACACACACAAACACGACGATTCTCGATCAAACTCAATCGCCATGAAGACTCGTTCATCTTAAGGCACCCCATCCCCCTGGGTTGTGTGGAGGGCGACACGTGTAACCTTCGCTGCTTTCCCACCACCACCACCACAACGCGTTACATGATTAGTGGGTTCCAACATGCACTACAGGGGAAAGCTGGTGTCTTAAAAGAAATTATCAACACCGACCCCATCACCCTAGTCTGTTTGCACCTGGAACTGAGTGTGAAACAGGGACCAGTAAATTCGACGGTTGCATGTCGTAGTCTGGGGGAATGTTTGTTGAGTGCTTTCCTTGTCAGTGACGCAATTTTCACTCATGCCATATGACTGTGACAGTTACTCTACGTGATAACCCGTCAACTTACCACTTAAGCCCTCTCATGGCTGCGTCTTCTCGTATTTTATTCCAACTATCGTCCCACGTATTTAGTGGAGAGTGAGTAAAGGAACCTGAGTGTTAGCAGTTACAGAATAACGATCGCTCACATAACAGCATGGTGTAAGAGGGTAACGGGCGGCTCAGGGTCACCTCTCCATTTTAGGCAGCTCCTGTGGTAGAAGGGCATCACTAAGACAAAGCTGTATGTTCCTTAGTGGGGAAGAATTCGCAGCGCTTCTTCCTTTGCGAATTATTTTTTATTAGATGTAAACATTTTCCTGTATGCTTACTATATACCTTTTAATTCCGACACATTTTGCATTAGTGGGGAAGAATTCGCAGCGCTTCTTCCTTTGCGAATTATTTTTTATTGGATGTAAACAGTCTCCTGTACGCTTACTATATACCTTTTAATTCCGACAATTTCGCATATTGACAAAGAAGTGGCTAGAATAACAATAGGTCAAAATAAATCGCTGTAAAGAAGAATTTCGAAATCTCCAAAACCTGTGAGAATGTGGCTACTGTGAACTGGTGTCCTTAGTCTTGTTTCCGAGCCAGTCATTTTCCACGCCACTGTTGACACGGAATTTACCTAGTTTGAAATCAGCTGATCCTGTGCTGTAATCCCGTCTATTCAATTTTAACACCTTCCCAGTATCATTTGTTTTCAGTCCTTTTTATACATGTAAGCACCTCAAATAGGTTTAAAATGCAAGTTAACAAATCTACAGGAGACCGAGGGGAGTTTCTGAGATAAACAGAGGGTAGCTTACATCCACTCTGAAAGACTGAGAAGGGTGGAGGAGGCAACTGTAAAATGATGCTGTACTTAAATACGTCACCAGCAACGTAAGGAGTTAAAAAGGTGGAACTCATTAAAACTATCAAGTGTCTGTATATTTCCTTTGAGCCTGGGGACGTGTTTCCGAGGAACAGCGTGTCAGAATTAAAAGAAAAAAAAAATCCCCGGATGAACTCACTGAAACTGTCCAAAGAAAGAACCAATTGCTAACATTTACTATTATGATGATAATGAAATGAGATGCTAATGATGATGATGGCAATGAATGAGTATTGCAACTCTTGTTATCTTTACATGATACTGTTTTATTCTGGAGAAATTTACTGAACTGGATCCTTCACTAATTCCTTCGCTACCTGAGTCCTCCTTTAAACTGAATAAAATCATGCGAAACGAATAAAATCATGAGAAACGCGTGAAAGAGAAATTTGATGAATATATGCACTCCAGAAGACGTGCCCATATAACGGTATGGAAAAATACAAGCAGCGATGTCCAGAAAAAAAAAAAAAAGCGAACTTGTGAATACTGAAATGCAGTGAATGGAATGTGTACACTCTGCAGGTGTGTGTGTGTGTGTGTGTTTGTGTGTTGTGTGTGTGTGAGAGAGAGAGAGAGAGAGAGAGAGAGAGAGAGAGAGAGAGAGAGAGAGAGAGAGAGAGAGAGAGAGAGAGAGAGAGACTAATCATAGAAGATGCAGGCAGTGATATACACACGTACAGTAAAATCCACAGCTGACGATCCCACCTCTCTTACGTCAGCCTTAATCTCGGCCCCACACATATCCACTTCCTCCCCCCCCCCTCTCTCTCTCTCTTTCTCTTTCTGATGGAGAGGGGAGGGGATGAATCGAAGGGGGAAGAGCCATGGAGTTATGTAAGCTGTACAGGTGTGTGTGTGTGTGTGTGTGTGTGTGTGTGTGTGTGTGTGTGTGTGTGAGAGAGAGAGAGAGTTACGAAAGCAGTACTAAAGGCATGGAAGAGGCAATAAAAATGGACAACTAAAAATAATGATTAACAGAAACGGGTACTCTGTTTAATAATGAATATAAAATTAATGGTGAGCAAGACAGACCTGAATGACTTCCTCTGGGTTTATACGTGCCATAATTATCTTCGAAGGAAAATACGAGTGATCTGTACGATACTGTATGTGGAAAGCGTGACACACGATACAAATAATTTATTCAATGTTGAGTTACTTTGATCACTTAACGGATAAAGAACAGTTTACTGGGATACATATTTACCAGAAAAAAAAAAAGTGATTTTTTAAGTTAGGCTACATTTCATTAGCTGACAATGTGAATAGTATTTTTATCAGGAGACAAAGTAACTTGTTCGATGTCACGGATGTCTTCAGTAGACAAAGACAACGATTTATTCAATGATATGTAAATTGTCATTAAAACCGTTTATTCAGTGTTACACTGATTTCACAGAGACAGTGATTGACTTATTATTTTCAGCTGCAGAAAATGGCTATATTTCATTTCGTGTTGCGTAAATATTATCAGCATTATAAGACCAAGGAAGGTGGCTGTGCGCGAAGCGACGACGTAACTAAGTAATCTAATCTAGTGTTCTGGTGAAGTCTTTGACGATAAGATTAGCCAGCGATCAACACCAACATATACGTCGGAAGGCTATCTCAAGTGTGGTTAAACAGGGAAAGGTGCATTATTCTTGTTGGTTTAACATTTTTCGTAGCACCTTTTCCTCACCTATTTGTTTTGCCTATTACATCTTACCTCTTCACTACGATTTTTTTTATTTTTGCTGTCTTCAGAACACTTAACCATAGTAGAAAGCACCCCCGCCAACGCCAATAAAATGTTATATTGACGTAATTTCTCTTTCCTACCCGAGGAATATTATTACGACACATTCTTTTAATTCTACGGTTTTAGTCTGCCCTGTTATACAATCTCAGAGCGTGCATACCTCCATCAGTGCCAATAAAATCTATATTTTGCATCCGAATACGGCTTCATCTCAAAGTCTAATAGAGTCTTCCTTGACCCACTCCCCAACTATCCACCAAATTTCACTGAAATCCGATAACTTTTTTAGATATCTTTTACACAAACGGACTGACACGTGTGAATGCATAACTTCCAACTTCGTTGATGGAGGTAAAATCTCTGGAGACTTTTGAAGCTAAAGGCAGCAATGAAAACAGTCTCGTCGTGGCAAACGGGCTGAAAATGAAAGGTTAAACTAATTGCAAAATCCTTGGCGTCACTTTCCGCTTAAAACTACAACACTTCCTCACAAAGGGAACACTGTAAAGGTCGGGGGGACGTCCCTTCACTCTCATGGGTGCATTTAGTGGTAAAACGACCTCCCTTAACTGTGTGTGTGTGTGTGTGTGTGTGTGTGTGTGTGTGCCCACATCCCGACCCAGCTTCGCCCTTGGGTTCCCGCCTATCAGCTTTAAAATTACTGGATCTCTTTGTCCTCATAACCTTCATACCTTTTACCCGTGACTATGTCGGCTGAGTATAACGAAAAGGTACAATCACTAAAACAAATGATGACCTGATTCCCAATACCTTTCTCTCTGAATGTGGTATCCGACAACTATTAAGGCACAGTTTGTATTTCCTTCATTGCACACCAGGGAGATCAGTATTTAGGTAAAAAGCAACAAACACATATCAATGTTGTTAACGTGTATATCTCGTCCTGCGTCAGATGGCACCAAAATACATAAAAGTTGAGGCTTAGCCATGTGAAGGAATGTGAAACGCACAGCCTATCGTTCCTCGTTGTCAGGGTTAAAACGCGGATAAACTATTAATGCTTGTTTTACACCCTAAACCCTAAACCAACAACACTGAGGGGAAAATGTAGTATAAAATAAAATCTACAGCTAAAAGTAGTGTTCAAATCACGTGTCATCAATTCACTAAATTACATATACCATACATTATGTATTCTTATCACCATTTAAATCTATAAGCAGGATGAAATTCAGGCGGAAAAATAAAGCCGTGAGCGCTGCAAGCAAACAGTACAGTAATAAAAGGCAACAAGAAAAGTATCCCCTGTATTTAGTTATAAAAAAAAAATGAAATTACTGGGGAACGACTATACTCTTTTACCTAAATCTGTTCTAAATTTTTGTCCTTTTGCAGCTGATTCCACATAGTTCAATGGAGAAAAAGGACAGTACTATTCCTCCATAGTATTTCTATGGCATTTCTTACTGACTAGCATCACAGTTTAGTGTTAGGTATTTACAACTCAGCTTTCACAACGGAGGGATGGGAATTTTACACCATGTTAAATTAAAAAGGGTAGTCATTGCTCCTGGCAGACGATGAAATTTCAACATAAAATAGAATCTAAAGGGCTGCCTCATGAAAGACGACGGAGAGGGAACAGTGGCAATGAAGATAACTAAAGACAAATAAGTTCGTAGGAAAAAAAAAAAAAAAAAAAAAAAAAAGCGTGACACTTAAGGCCGTAAGCTCATAGCGCGATCATGACTAACGTAAAACATCCTTGGGCAGCCCGTTTAAGTGCGACTGAAAACTTGCCAGGCATGGTTTACTATTTAGTCTGCTACAAAATTACTGGGCTCTCTGTACTCTCATAATCTTAACGTATATTACCAGTGCCTGTTGGCCGGAAGTAAAAGAAATCCTGCATCAGGGTGCCATGTTACGAATGCTCTCAGCATCAATATTATCGGGCTGTGTAACCTCACACTGCCAAGCCACAATTTTAACTATCACAGCACGAATTAAAAACCTGCCTTATATATGTTATCTTACAGTTACTGGGCTCTCTATATTTCCATAATATTTTATTATGTGTTTATAATGGTTGTTAACCTACGGTAAGTATAAATTCACACAAATTATACACTGCTTAAAGAATTCGTTTCCAGTTACCTGTATCAACTAAAAAAAAAATATTAACCTTTTCTCATACCTTCAATGCACTGAATGTAAAAAAAAATAAAAATACACGATTTTAACATTTATGCTCAAGTGAATCATTCTAAATTGAATAAAGTCGACCGACTGCTGGACCGGAATACTCAACTTGTCCAGACTGAGAGGCAATGATAAAAGCAGTAACATTCAGACTACTATAACGTACTCTCAGCTGAAAATCGTCTGGGGTCTGCTGGAACAGGATACAGTTGTTCCCATCATGTGGGTTAACTACCATAAGAAAAAAAATAATACTAATAAATCTAAACTGTAATTCTCGGCTAGGCGGGCACTGGGGACTATGGCTCATATTTCCGTCAGGTTAGGAGACTTTCTAGCACTTCTTTCTAACCAGTTAATTTCTGCATGTGACACGTTAACATTCTCTTATATGTTATTTGTACAATCTGTCACTATTAACCCAGTCAACCCGATGACGAACTTTCAGTAATCATTCTTGCTATCGTCAAGCGATTCTACTCAGCTTTGGAGAGACTTCCTAGTCAAGGATTTAGACTTTGCTCTTAACCCTTTCTGTGTGACAGGGCCTTCCTAAGCGGAATGAAATCGCCAGGAGATGGCAAGAACTATAACAAGAGACGATTATCTTCACAGACCTGCGGTGAACTATTGGAACCAGTTTTTTAAAGTTTCTCTCTTTAAACTTATAGATTATGGGAAGTCATTTTATTAAAATGCCTCCTTATGGCCAAACTGAAAACTGCTTAATAATACGCTGATGCAACAGCTGACATATCAAACCAACTCAAAATTTCAAGCTAAACAACTTTGTATTTCATAAGAAAGATGCTAAAATCCCTTCTTATAGCCAAATTGAAAATTGCCTAGCGCCTAGTAGTTAGTTGATGCGTTAGCTGACGCAACAGCTGATATATCAACTAAAAATTTCAAGTTGAGCAACTTTGTATTTCATAAGAAAATCGCTCAGAGCTCTCCAAGAACAAATGTTCGAACTTTCCTTGAAGGAAGGAAAAAAAAAAAAAAAACTCGGGTGTACCATTTACAGACATGTCGGCTTCGCCACAGGTAAAAATCGGATTGAAAGTACGGTTGCATAAACGTGAATCCTGAGACGTAATAGTCAACGCTAATCTAAGAGAAGTGTTGTAATACTTTCTTAAGAAAATGAGAGCCTGTGATAATCTGTGAAGCATCGTCAGTATAGCCCCACCCCCACCCAGCCTCCATGACGTCAAGAGTTGGGTAAACCTTGAGAACAGTTCGTGGGGTAATTATCCTGTCAGAAAAAAATCTGGGAATTCCAGCCTCTAACCACAACTAGGAAATATTTACATGCCTCTTCTTACACTCTGTAAGACAGCGGCTGTAATTCTCTCTCTCTCTCTCTCTCTCTCTCTCTCTCTCTCTCTCTCTCTCTCTCTCTCTCTCTCTCTCTCCACATAGCCTACCGGTATACACTCTGAATGTTTCGTTCAACCGATATATCTATGGAAGACTAGAGAGAAAGCTGTCAATTTTCTCCCAAATTCCATCCCTTCCTCCTTTCTCTCTTTTTACTCAACATAGCCTATATCTTTTCCCGTTTTATGCAAATTATGTATCACCTCTCTCTCTCTCTCTCTCTCTCTCTTTCTCTCTCTCTTTGTCCTCTCCGCCGGCAGGAGGTCGATACGGGAGGAAAGGACGCGGCAAGGGCAGGTGGGGGGGAGAGACAGAGAGAGGGGGGGGGAAGGAGAGGGGAGGATAATAAGAGGATACGGAAAAGAATAAGATAAAAAAAAAAAAGCAAGAGAAAAATAAAAAAACAAAGGTACCTTTGACCCTGGGGGATAAACAAATAAATACGGAGAGAGAGAGAGAGAGAGAGAGAGAGTCAATAATGATGCTATTTACCTACTTTAATTAATCAATCGGTTCATCGTACAGAGGAGTACTAAGCAGGTGGAGAGTGTCTATGCACCTGTATCCCATATACAGTATATATATATATATATATATATATATATATATATATATATATATAAAAGAAACACAATGTAAGGTTCCTGCGTCTATACAGTTACATGCATTACATCTCGCTGTTCCGAATTTATGAAGTACCTTTAAGGCCGCTTGAAATAAACTGGTCAGCTCAGCCAAATCTCACTGGGTACAAACATTTGCGAGGAATAGTAAATGGAATTGCTGACCGAAGCTGTAAGTGAGGCTGAACCTTTTTCCATAAAGTCATATAAATCAAAGTCTACCTTGCATTTCTCTCCATCTTTGCGTTATTTACCCTTAGCATCTACATTCATCTGGCAAGTTCTCCTCTCCTGCTTATTTCCTTATCTTTATACACCTCTGCGACACTGGTAGTCTTTCCTCTTTCACCTCACGGCCAGTCTATTTTCTCATCCTTCCTCTCCATCTTCCTCTTCCTTCCCTCCCCTCTCCCCCCAACCCCTTTCTCTCTACCTCTGCTGTCCTTCCTTCCCTCCCTCTTCCACCTCCTCCAGTTCCCTCTCTTTCTCCCCCCCCCCATAGCCCTTCCACAGCCTACACAGTCAACCTTTCTTGCTCTCTCCCCTTCCCCTTCCTTTCCACTCCCCAACTCCGCCACCCCTCCTCTCTTTTCCTGCCTGTCCCTTTCACTTTCTCTGTCCTCTCTTCACCCCTTCCCACTTTTTCCATTACTCTCTTTCTCCTCGATCACTATCAAATTTCTCTCCTCTCTACATTCTGCCTCCTCCTCTCCTTTAATTCGTCCTCCTCCTCCTCCTCTCCC
Organism: Coenobita brevimanus; assembly: GCF_032717465.1. Classification (NCBI taxonomy): domain Eukaryota; kingdom Metazoa; phylum Arthropoda; class Malacostraca; order Decapoda; family Coenobitidae; genus Coenobita; species Coenobita brevimanus. The sequence continues at coordinate 7,196,773 of NC_137045.1, forward strand.
CCTTCTCGTCCTCCTCCGCCACCCCCTTTCCTCCTCATTCCTCTTTCCACCATCTTTTTCCCCTCCTCCTCATCTTTCTTTCCACTACCCTTTTCCCCTCCTCCTCATCTCTCTCTTCGCCACGCATCTCCTCTCTTCATCACCCCTTCACTTCCTCTTCCCTCCCTCAGCCCACCCTCCTCCTCTTCCTCTCCTTCATCCTTCCTCTCCTCTCTCTTCCCAGCTCCACCTATCCCCACTTCCACTCACTCCCCCACCCCCCATCCCCATTCCCCCGGCACGCCTACGCATCGCATCTGAAGCAGCACACACACGGGCGGCTAAAACTGAATGTCATGGGAAGGGCGCAGGTGGGAGGGTGGGCAGGTAGGCAGGAAGGAAAGAAAACAAGTACGGGGAAGAAAGTAGGTAGATAGGATGGATGTATGGATAGATGGCACGCACGTAGGTAAAATGGAGAGAAAAATTATCAGAAAGCGGGTGGGCAGGATGAAAAGACAACAAACTAGAAAACAGGAATAGGCAGGATGGAAGGTACACAGGAAGGGTGGATGGCAAGCAAGTAGGAAAAAATAATTAGAAAGCGGGCAGGCAGGATAGAAAGAGGTAGGCAGGAAGGATGGTTGGATGACAAGCAAGTAGAAAGGCAGACAAGAAAAGACGTAGGTAGGAAGGGAGGAAAAGGCAAGAGAGATGACAGGAAAGAAGGGAGGAATGCAGACAAGCAGGGTGGAAGGAAAGAAGGAAGGAAGGAAGGATGGAAGGAAATGAGGGAAGGAGATAGGGAGGTTGGTAGGTAGGAAGGAAGGGGAAAAAAATCTTGTACGAAGGTTGGGAGGAAGGCACACAGGTTAAGCAGGACAGGTGGAAGGCACGTAACACAGCAAGAAGGCAGTGAGAAGGATTCATCAAAGTACGAAAGATCGAGAGAAAAAAAAAAAAGCACAGGAAGGAAAACCACAAACGGACGCACTAGCAAGAAAAAGCGCAGGAAGGAAAACAAGATAAAAAAAAAAAAAAACAGCATATATGGAAATGGGCAAGTGAGTAAATACAAAGGATGAGGGGTATAGCAGGGATGATGATGATGATGATGATGATGATGATGATGATGCGATTAGAAAATCTCCCTTAACCCATCCAGTACACTAAAATTTTTTAAGCGATTTTCTTGCTTCCGCCAGACACGCCTATTCAGCTTAAGGAGGATCTCTCGCAGTTATACATAACAGTGTTGAAGTGGTTAAATCCTTCACCTCAATGGCGTCTTTTATTGCACTCATGTTACTAACAAAGGAATGATTCGGCTAAGGACAGACTTCTTGCAGCAGAGCTCTGTGAAGTTTGTTTACGATGCTCTTTCTATCACCATCTCTTTTCAGTTGCATACAATCGTCTGGATGTTTTAAAAAATCAAAGCCCATCGTAATCATGGGGTTAAACTACTCTGTATGTTATTTATGGAAACAATGCCTACATAAATAACGTAAGAGAATATTAAGAGACAACATACAAACTTAATCGCCACGAAGGAAGTGGGGGAAAGCCTCCTAAGTTCATAAACATACGTCCCACAGTGATATAAAGGAGAGGGAAACAAACATACAGAGATAGAATTTCCAAGACGACGCAAAGCACATACTAATCAATTTCGCCCATTTTCCTACTGTTTTTTCTTTTCCTAGTTCTTCCCCTGACAACGTATTTCTAAGAACATGGTATTCTTCTTACTCATCATTATTCACGTCACTCTTTTTTTTTCTTCATCGTCCCCTTTTTGATATTCATCGCCATCCCCACCTTCATCACATGCGGCTAATAGCAAAACCTGAAAGAAATCCTTGTGCATATTGTGCCTAAGCAGTTTCGGCTCAGTGAATTTCAGTAGTCAAGCTATAAGTGACCCAGTTCCATCAGATGAAAATGAACCAGGGTTATGATTTAAAATTTAATCATGTGATTTAAATCGATTTAAATCAGTGAAAAAATCATGATTTTAATCAAAACTGATTTTTTAAATATAAACACAGTAAAAATGAAGAAGACAGAATGTGATGGATGTGTATTGTACAGATGCATCAAGTCTGCTTGGCCTGTACTGATCTTGATCAAGCCAGGCACAAGTGGTTGCCTTTTGTTACAACGTAAATATTAAAAAACAGAGGAAAGAAGGCTCTATGATAATAATAAGTGCTAAGGTTAGGAAAGCCTTTAATGCACCATGTCTTTTCAAGTTGCATAGCAACTTTTGGGTAATGAATGATACCAAAATATGATTTCATTTAACACTGATAAAGGCGTAGTTAAAAAAAAAAAAGTTCATAAAAGTGAAAAAAAAATCCAATTAAGTAAAACAATCAATTTATATTTAAAAATCTGATTTATATAAAATATTAGATTGAAATATATATATATATATATATATATATATATATATATATATATATATATATATATATATATATATATATGCCATTTTTTCCAACCTTGAGTGTGAGTAACCTTCCGCATACCAAGAAGTGCTAGCCTGTGGTGCACTGCCTTACTCCCACTTCCCATTCACATTTATTATTTTTATTTTTTTAAGTCTGTTTATTTGAACGGTGATATATAATCATGGCTAATGGACGCACTGCAGCAAGTGGGAGGAAAAAAAGACCCAACATGGTACTCTTCTGACAGAATTACCAAAGGCACAAACAAGGTTGGGAAAAAATATCACAGATTAAAAAAAAAAAAAAAAAATCTGATTTAAATTTTAAAAATCCGATTTCAATTTTAAAAAATCGTTTTTTTTTTAATCGGTGATTTTTTCCAACCCTGAAATAAACTGACAATAATTGTTTTAGTTTGCCCTCTTTGGATAAGTAGCTTCAATCTAATACAAAAATCTACAGTACTGAAACATTTTCTTTCAGGAATTTCAATATGTTAAGGTGTTTCTTCTACCAGTTTTCCTGTACGACTCACTGCCGGATGGTCTGAAGGGTTGGAGAGAGCCGTCAGCTTTGTTATCCTGTTCTTAAACACTTGTAAGTTCTCTTACTGATAGTCGAGATTACCGGTAGAGTTTCAATTACCAATTAGGCTGGATCACCAAAAGAGGACTGGACTGTGATTATGTGATGTTCAAACTCTCTCTCTCTCTCTCTCTCTCTCTCTCTCTCTCTCTCTCTCTCTCTCTCCACTTGCCGCAGCTGTTGGACTGCCACAACACACTGACGTCATCACACCTGTCGGCCGCGCTAAATGAATTTCCGCCACCTCCAAAATAGACTTGTTTTTCCAGGGGTCACTGTTTACCGTTCTGGTGGTGGTGGTGGAGAATGTCGGAGATGGTGGTGATGATGTGGAGACTGTGGTGTGGTGTTGGAATGACGATGGCGGTGGAGATGGTGACAGCGATGCGGTGGGGAAGGAGAATGATGGTGGTGGTGGCTATGGAGACAGTGGCGTGGTGGTGGAGACTGATGGATGTGGCAGTGATGGCGATGGTGGTGATGGAGATAGTAATGTGGTGGTGGTGGAGGTGGTAGTGATGATGGAGGTGGCGACACCGATTATTATGGTTATCGTAACAGTGACTGTCGTGGTGATGGTGATACAGACTAATGAATGTGGTGGTAATGATGATGACAATGACGTTGATGATGATGGTGGGAGTGGTGGTGACAGAAGTTTTGGTAGTGGTGAAAGGGACGAAGGTGGTAATAATGGTGAGGGTGTGATGGTGGTGGTGGTGACTATGATGACAAAGTGGCCCTAGGTGATGGTGACGAGGCCCATGGGTGGTGGTGGTGACGGTAACAGTGAGGAAAATTGTCTTTATGGTGGCTTTGGTGACACTCGTGAAAGCACTACAGTATGTGGCAGGAGTGAAAGAACAATGTGTGGAAAGCTGGACATACATGTGTAATTATTTGCATTCTCTCTCTCTCTCTCTCTCTCTCTCTCTCTCTCTCTCTCTCTCTCTCTCTCTCTGCACGATATGTACAATTAAGTGTGTGTACGCTGTGCATTTGTGGGTGTATTACGAGGTGGGTGAATGAGTTAGTGTAGTTGTTGATGACGAGGCGCGACATAATGACCTCCCTAATAGTGAGTGAAGACTGAAAGGTGAACGGCCACGTTTTGCAACACGATAAAATAAGTCAGTAGTTCACTGCCTGGCTTCACATTGAGAGAGAGAGAGAGAGAGAGAGAGATCTAGCTACCTATATATATATATATATATATATATATATATATATATATATATATATATATATCTTACACACACACACACACACACACACACACACGATGTTTTTTTCAATCTTCACTGCCTCACGATATTCAGGTTATGGTAGACCTCGTATGAACGGTTACAAACAGTCTCTACGGCGATAAAGTTCTTAATCTTAATCTCAATACCACTATATGATTTTACTCAGTTCAGTGAGTTGCAGTGATGGTGTTCGTGCGGCGTAACTCGAATCAAGTGTCTATCCGCCCTTTGTGGGTAAGTAGGCAAAATGAGTACCAAGGGTAGCACCAGAGGAGGCGGGTAACTATGGTAACGTGGATGATGCACTGGTCTTGTATCCCAGAACCTGCAACAGGCTCAAAGGTTTGGGTTACCGAGATGAGCATCGCACTTAAGCGTTTCATAAAATCTGCCCCTTTACATTGCTTTTATAACTTAGGTGAGACTAAAATCAATAGAACTTGTGCGAGGGCATTTACAATGAATTAAAGAACAATCGACCACGATTACTTTTTTATTACAAGTATTTTAACCAAACGATTCTACTTAGCTTACTGAGAGACCTGTCATAAAGAAGGGTTTTACAGGCCATTGCATTAGCTGACTGAGTTCCGTGCAGAATGCAAGAGTGAGAGAGAGAGAGAGAGAGAGAGAGAGAGAGAGAGAGAGAGAGAGAGAAAGTGTGTACTAATAATGCGGTAATCCTGGCATAACCACGACCACTCTGGCACTCTGCTGGCTTCCTTCCTTGTGCTGCCTCATAGAACAGAAAGTACCAGGGGTGAGGTCATGACGGCAGGTGAGATGTAAGGCGTAGGTAAAGAGGTGTGGAGGTAAGAGAGGTATGGGAGAAGGTATGTAGTATTGGAGACAGAAGAGAGGTACAGAGGAGGTAGATAGCACAAGCGATAGGAGAGAGGCAGGGAGGAGGTATATAACCCAGGAGAGAGAGAAAAGGATGGGAGGAGGCAGGTAACATACGAGAAGTGTGGAGGTAGGAGAGAGGTAGGGGTTAAAACAGAAAAAGTGTAAAATGTTGGGAGGATCTTGGTAGCAAGGTGTCAGGAAGGTGTGAGGCAAGGAAGAATGTACGGAAGAGGTTATAAGATCACGTGGAAGTAACTGTAAGGTACGGAAGTAGCAGGCAGCTGTGAACAATGTACAAAGTATTCATTGGACCTTGGCTGTGAGTATAAGGAAGTAGTTAACAAGGCAGTTGGAAAGTAGAAAGTAGTAACGAAGTTGAGACGGATCAAGGAAGTACAGAGGTTGAGTTCAGGTAATAAGGAAGTTAGGTATGAGGAAGACAGCACTATCCCTTCAGACCGAGGACGTAAATTTTTTGGGATGCCTGCTACCGTCAGACGATTATATTCAGCTTAGGAGAGACTTTTGAGAGGGAGGGGTTAGATTATAGCTTCCATTAGCCTCCGCACAACAAGAGGTCTTCCCTGTGCAGAAAAAATAAAATCGATCAGGAAAGGGCAGGCTGAAATGAGAAATATGCCATCACAGTGAACGTGTTATCTCATTCACTATGATGATTTTTTTTTTTCCTGCGTCGCAAGTTGTTAAGTATACAGTATGAGAGTGACGCGTTCTTACTTTATGGTCTTATTCTTGAAAGTGTTTATTTATCCCTTTACCTCGGACATACTGTACCATCCCAAAATGCCCACCATCCTTCCCCATCCCAGTTTCTCCTTCCCACCCATCCCATCCTTTTTTGTCACACCCAAACTGAATTTCTAGGTGACATCTACGATTTACTGATTTACCCAGTACATAATCGTTCCCACCGCCAGCACCACCTAGTATGCAACTCTCGTTTTTACAGAGAGTACCCGTTTTGTACTGCACAGCCATCCATCATCATCCCAGCCCTTCCCGCCCACTACATTCGTTTTCTTTTTTTAAGCCCCTCTCCAACCCATCCACTGCATATTTAGCAGAACTACTTGACTTACACCTCAACGTTCACCCTACAATGTCATCCTCCACAGACACAGAGTATACGCCCCTCATGTCCTACCACTCACCACACCTCCCTATCTGTCATAACCTGTTCTGACTCTCTGCTTTTAGTTTCCGAAGAGAAATCTTTACCACCGAATATAAAATGACCCAATCCTTCTGCCCTGGTCCAGTACCCATCATCTTATCATGTTTGTCCAGTCCACTCATCCACTTTTTGCCTGACCTCCTCTCGAATACTGAGAAGGCCTTTGACGTTAGTATTACTGGCCAGTCTATATATCTATCAATATATTGCCAGAGGCCTTAATTCCGTAAGGGGTGGCCACAAACAAACCCCCTTCACGTCGCCCTGTCCTCTACAAATCTCCTGTACAAAAACATAGAAACACTGTACTAACCTGCCAGGGTCGGAATGGATGTGCGAGACCTGATGTGATTTTGAAAAGAAAAAAAAAAAGTATTGCTGGAAGTGTTTTAAAAGGACCTTCGCCCATATGACCTGCTGTTCAACTTACCGACACGGGTTTATTTCCTCAATCTTTCCTTTCTCATTACTCCAGCAACTCACCTGAAAAGAGAAAATAAAGTCAGCATTCGTCTTGAAAGGGATAATGCAACACTGAATATAGGCTATCTCTATTAACGGTAAAACAATAAAGATGGGTGATGTTCAGAAATATGAACCAAACTATATTCCTATCCGGAAACGCTGTCCCTCTACAGTTCATTGGTGAAACCGATCAGGAGTATGTATATATATATATATATATATATATATGTGTGTGTGTGTGTGTGTGTGTGTGTGTGTGTGTTTCTCTGACGAAGAAGGGCAACTTCAGCCTGTAGTCCATCGGGTTCACGTTTCTGATGATCCTGGGGCTTCAACTACTTTTACTACTGCGTCCTCAGTACGATACAATCCACCACTGCAGACCCCTTGTTGTGAACGGTTTTGGAAATAGTCTCCATTAAATCTCTCAATACAATGGAATTTTTGAAAATTTATACTTACTACTACCAAATGATAGAAACTGTGCTTGGTAGAGACCCCTCAAATTGAACGGGTTTATAACGACTGGGTGACTGCACGTTGCTAGATAATTTACAATAATCTTATTTATCAAAATAATTCAACATTTCAAAAGATCACCTACCAATAAATGGAAATAAACACGATATCGGCATGCAAATCTTCACTGTACCTACCTGAAGCCAACTCGACTACCTGTTTAGCGATATCGTGTTACCGATGCCAAGTTTCATACTCAACACTACGCTGATTTGATTTTCTTGTTTCATCTATTCTCTTAAAGTTTTCCTTCATTAAGATTCCTCCTACCATTACAGAAAAAGAGGGGACAGAAAAACAGAAGTACAGAAACTCATCCATTTAAATCAATTCTAACGTCCTCTGCATGATGTATATGTCTCCTATGGACGATACAGAGCTATTTTTATTACCGGCATCAATATCATTTACGTCACATTAATGTCTCTCTTTCTAAATAGTCTTTTCAACAATTTTTCTTCTTCATCCCACTGCCAGTCCTACTTTCCCACATCCATTATCCCCTTCCATCCATTCTTCCCACTCATTTCCCCTTCCTTTTATTTCCTCCTCCATCTCATTCCATGCCTATCCAAACAACATCGAAGAATGGAACAACAAGACTAAGTGTTCATTCAGCCAACAAAGATGGCGGTGAGTCGAACCAGCTGAACAGAGGGTGAATAACCAGACTGCCACCACGTCAACAGATACCTGAGCTTCCACACACACACACACACACACACACACACACACACACACACACACACGCTGCCAAGAGGGGAACGGGGGGGAGGATGACAGACGTAGAGGGAGGGGGCAAGATAGTAGTAAACAGTGATGTAAGAGAATAAGGGGACTGGCAAGAGAAGACAGGAGAGGGAGAGAGGAAAATGGGAGAGGAAATGGAGGGGGAAAGGGGTGGCGAGGCGGAGGAGAGATGGGAGAGAGGATAGGAAAATTACTGGCACAAAGGGAGGACATGCAGGTTAGGGGAAGTGCACGGAATTATGAGGAAGATGAGAAAGGCAACTGACCAGCATAGAAGAGGGTGGGGTGGGAGGAGACTCGGTGGCTTGGTCGATTTGGCACTGACCGCACATTCTAGGGTCGGCGCTCCCACAGTACCCCGTATCCGCAACAGTCAATCACATCTACACCATACCACTGTGTACTGTCACTGTTATCTATTTCACTCTCTGTACCCTGAATCTGTCCTATCCTCCTCCTACCTCCACTACGACTTCACGTTAAAGGGGTGGGGGGAGTACGGTAGTAGAAAGTTATGGGTACTCCAGGTAATTCACCGGGTCGGTCAGGATCACTTGATGGTCGTGATCGTCAGCTTTTACCCTCCCGGAAGGGAGCTGAGAGCTCATATAGTCCGATCTAAGGGCAAGGCTGTGACCTTCACACACGCATACACCCGTCCCCTTGCTCAAGGGGGACAGTAACCACCCACTTCGTCAGTGAAACTTTCGCAACCTGAGCGAGGCGCGAACTCCCGTCCACCAGATGGCGAGCGAGAACGTTACCACTGAGTAGGTGTGTGTGTGTGTGTGTGTGTGTGTGTGTGTGTGTGTGTGTGTGTGTGTGTGTGTGTGTGTGTGTGTGTGTGTGTGTGTGAAAGAGAGAGAGAGAGAGAGATTCCACCAGCCTAAGATCTCCCGTCTTCACCTCGACACGAACAATCTTGCTTTGTGTTCTTTTTGTTTAACTTCACTAGGGAGGGACCCAACACACACAATGGTCCCTAATAAAAATGTATTAGAGTGGGATAAAAACGCGATTCCTTCAGTTCCATTTCAAACTTTTATTTCCCTCCGTAAAACTTATCTCGTCATGGTCGTCTTTTCCTCCGTCCAAGGATAGAGACTACAGAATGAGGGAGAATGAGGAAATGTAAGGAAGGAATTATTACTATGTTAACGTTTAATAAGAGGAAAGGATTGCGATAAGGAAACTGGGTTAGAGGTGGAAGGGTGGGTTTAAGGGTGGAGGATGGGTGTAAGAATGGAAGGTGAATGTAGAGGAGGAGGATGGGTGCTGAGGTGGAGGGAAGTGTACAGGTGGAAGGTCGGTGTAGAGGTGGAGGAGTTGGTTATAGACAGGAAAGGGTAAGCGGAAGGAAGGGTGGAAGCGTGGGAGTAAGGGCGGGGGAATGAATGAGGAGGAGATGTTGAGATGGAAGGGTGTAAGTAAGGGTGGAGGGCGAGTCTAGAAGAGAAGTGGGGTGCTTGAGAAAGCGGTAGGGGAGTGGCTAAGCGGCTGTCACTGCCCCACGTGCCCTGACAGCAGTAGGTCACACTTATTACTCTCAATGGTACCTCCGCCACCTGCAACCTCACAAGTCTCTCACACGCACACATGCACATGCCATCACGCACACACATACCGTACCACCACGCACACTCATATACACAGCCAGTCTCGTGATGTACGACAGGGTTTAACATCGAACCCTACCTGCTGAAGAGAACAATAAAAGAAGAAAATCTGCTCACTGTCAGAATATTATATTGTATATATATACACACACACACACCACGTATGCATTAACGTGATGAAGACCTCTAACTCCTGGCACAGATGAGGGTTAAAATAATATCATCCAGCGTTTATCAAAATTAATTTTTAAGGGCGTCATAGGGTTGAATATGTTAAAGATGTTAGTCAGTTTGTTTTTACCTGACGGAACTGGACAACTGTAATTTTAATATTTATCGTGGCTGAATGAAGTTTGATGAATATCTGTTATGAGGAGACTCAGTCACGATAAATATTAAAGTTGCAATTGTCCAGTTCCGTCAGGTAAAAGCAAACTAACAATAACATGCAACCCTATGACATCCTTAAAAATTAATTTTGGTAACCGCTAGATGACTTTATTTGCCTTATGAGTAATGTACTCAGATTGAGATTATAATACCTCTGCCAATAGTGTACAACCACTCCCTAATCTGACAGAACAATATACCACGTCCCAATCGTTGTCTCAGTATAGGGGGTACCTAAGTAGTGACGTCACACACACACACACACACACACACACACACACACACACACACACACACATCTGCAGGATGTATCTGGTTGGCACTGTCAGGAACCCCCCTGAACAAAATAGCAATAATGCGTCACAGTAATACCAAATGTATATACTTCAACCGCAGGTTTCAAGGAAAAGCAGAAGGTTATCTTCCCCCAGGCCCTATGCCAGCACCACACCGCCCGCCACGTGACATCGCAAAAAGGGCCCCCACCCCTTTATTACAAGACTGGTTGTGGAGGGAGAGGGGGAGATGGAGGGTACAGTGGGTGTGATGTAAGGACACCAAGCAACTGCTTACGTCAGCTTTTTTTTTTCCCCCGATGTCTGTGCCTTCTATCTGTCCTACCCTCCGCCAAAACCCCCATTTGACTTTACCTTTTACGCTCACATACTAAAGCCTGTCGTGTTCGAAAAATTCAGATAACCACACTTACACCATAATACCATCACTATTTCCCGTTTCACCGACTGCGCCTTGTACTCGTATTTACCCTACCCTCCTCCTCACCACCATACCACTATCTACTACCACACTAGACTTTTGCCCTATCGTCTGTGCCTTGTACCTGTGTTACCCTGCTGATCCCCCATTATTTACTACCACTATCTTCGGTTTCAAAAGCTATGCTCTGTGTTTGCCCTGCCCTCCTACTATTATAGTCACTTCACTGTCTACACTCGCTATCGTCTGTCTCACCGCCCTACCTTCTTCGTATCTCCTCCCACGTCTACTATCACTATCTACTGTCCCGCCGTTTGTTTCTTGCATCTTCACTCCTAGCCTCTCCACTGTCTACTCTCACCGTCTTCTATCCCACCGTCTGTTCCTTGTATCTACCCAACTCTCCTGCCTCCTGAACACCCTAAAACTTTACCCTCTCCTTTTTCCCGTGCTTATCTGTTCATCTCTTTATTTACTGCAACACACCCTGCCACCTTTACTCCCACCCTTATCCTCTCCTCTCACGTATTTCAACATCCATGATCATTAATCTCCTCACCACGAAATGCAATCCTTGAGTTTTATTCCACCTAACTTATTCATGAGTTAGGTACGTTTATTCAGCTCAGAAATACTCTTTGTTGACAGACTTAGACCCTTCATATATTTTCATTTATTATTGTTACTTTCACATACTTTTATTATATATACCTCTAGTACTGGGGGGGGGGGTAAATGAAGGCTATTTTTAATCTCTCCAGGACGAAATATTTGTCCTAAGTTGAATTAAATTGTCCGGAGGCAGCAAGAATAAAATATCAAATACTCCTCGGACTGAAGGAGTTAAATATTATGGAGGGAAAGTGGGAGGTGAGGGCGGGGGATCTAAAGAATACCTCTCCCTTTCTCTATTCCTTATCCTCTCATCTCATTATTTATTTCAAGAGACGCTTATAATCTTGGGGTAAGGTCTTTTTCTTTCCTTCATCTTTATTATTTTATCTCCTCGTTTACTTCGACTTCCTTAATAATTTCTAAGAGTGTCTTGCTCGTGTTTTCATTTATTTCAGCTTACTGCAGCATGCCTTACCATCGTTACGAGTTTCTTTCAAGTCCTCCTCTTCTTTTCTTTTTATCGATGTCTCTCCCCATTTCGTTTGCTTCCCTCATCACTTCCTTCCTTCCTCTTCATCCCCCAAAACGCCTGACATAATAACCTTCACAAAAGCTTGTCACTGTCTGCTTCCCTCATTCTGTCATCTTTCCTTCCCCCTGACCATTGTATATGCTTAATATCACTGCCTTCCTACTCACCACCACAAAATACATCTCTTTACTTCCTCAACCATCCATCCTTCCTTTCTCCAACCTTGGTAATGGTCAGGATGTAGGAAGTGCATCTCAAGGTCTAGGATGGCAGCCAAGGATGCGTCCCAGGAAGCACTTCATAAAGGTAGGGGATAAAAGTTTGCATAATGTATCAACTCCTCTGCCTGTCACATTCATCGCTCGTTAATATTCCTAAGCTGAGACAGGCCCGGTGTGATTCTTTGCACTTACATGTTTCCGTTTAATATAATGTGTCAGGGTGGAAAGTGACGGACATGCCTTAACCACAGTAAAATTAGTAAGGGAACTTTAGTCTCTGACTGTACGTCCCTTTCCCTTTCTCCTCGGGCCGTCTACAACTTCCGGGTGATTATATGACTCAAGGATACGCAGGTAACAGAAGATAAAAATATGAGAACCTTATGTAAGATTAGACAATCCCCAGGAAAACTCCACTGTCTAGTGTCAAGGTGAACTTCCAGTGAAGTTAATACTGCCAATTAAATTTATTACGTGAACTGGGCTTACTCGGATATTCACTAATTTTCAAACAAAGGCCTCTTTGTAAAGCATATGACACGAACTAGATACAGTAAGGCAGAAAATGTGAAAATGCGCAAAGGAAACAAAACAAAAAACACGGAATAATTACCGAACTCGTCAAAATAATCTCAAAGCCGATAGGTTATATATCTTCAGAATGGACATAGCCAAAGAACACAGCCTCTTGGAAACAACTTAGTGAAGGACGCTGTGGCGGGCATAGAAACATCCAGGGTGGGAGTGAAGCGGGCGTGGCTCCAGGACACCATAATCCACGTGACCAGGTGAAGAACCATTGGCCTTGCCTCACGAATAGACTTAACCCCCTCCACTCCGATGATGCATTTTCCCACTTTCAATCTTGCTACAGTCAGACGACTGTATTCAGCTTTAAGAAGAACCTCTGTAAGTGAACGCGTTTGTTGATGATGGCTGTATCAAACCTCCTCCAGTTCGCAAATTCTCCCCTTAAGCAGAAAAAAATCGTCTGAAGTTATTAAGAACAAATTAAAGAACTGGTTATCGGATTCAAAGGATTAAAGCCAAATCCCCGTCGTCACTAAAATTTGCTTTAGTAGGAAGGACGAGGAAAGGAAAGAGCATAACTTTCCCATGTCTTCTGTTTTTTTTGCATCAACACATACGAATCATGAGAAGAATATTATCTTGTTCTTTTGTATATATCTCAGTCCTTGAAAGACGGTTAAATCTCTTTGTGACTGAGCGCACATTGTCTTGGCTCGTTTTCACTGCTGCAATAATACTGTGGCTCCCTTTGTTTGCCGTCCTTCTCAGTCTGTGTATTGTTTATTATACAAACCGCACCCCACCGCTAGGAAAGTGCAGTAAAGGCACAACAGACCAGAAGCGAATATGACTACAGAGAAATGGCGGACGAGAATGTATGACAAAAGACTAAACCCAAACAAAATAAAGGTGCATTTGTGGGAGCACTGTAAGGCATCCCTATACCGCCTTATATGGGCATCCCCGAAGGTTACTATGGGCAGCCTTCAACCGCCCGTCTAGGCGCCACGACGACAAGGTGGACCTAAAGTGTGTTTGTTCTAACCTGACGAAGATCTTAACATTCTTTCACCATAGCTAACAGTTAACAGTGGTCTGACAGGACGGCCGATATGGCAAGCAGCAACATTATTTCTATTATATAACTAAGACTCATCGAATTTCATGCAACCAAAACTTGGCGACTTGTGAGGGTGACCCAGTTACGTAAGGCAAAAACCAACAAAGCAGTTACTGTCAAGACCTCTCTGTCTCCTTCTTTCAGACTGAAAATTTTTCCTCACCATTTATTAAAGTATCTTATTTACCAAAATACTAGTTTCACCGACTCCCACTACCCGTAAACTGAAACCACAATGAAAGATATCAATGTTTCTAAATAATGTATGGCAATTTTGTGTGTAGAGTATCTGTTGTCGTGTGTGTGTGTGTGTGTGTGTGTGTGTGTGTGTGTGTGTGTGTGTGTGTGTGTGTGTGTGTGTGTGTGTGTGTGTGTGTGTGTGTGTGTGTGTGTGTGTGTGTGTGTGTGTGTGTGTGTGTGTGTGTGTGTGTGTGTGTGTGTGTCTCGGGTACATCTACTGTCGCGTCGTACAGTAAATTTATTTGGATGATAACGACTGTAGCAGCAAAATCACCTCTAAATCCCACGTCCAATTAGGTCGGTCTATCGTACTATCAACGTAGGACAGATTTAATTCCTGACCTCATTCTCCTCCCTCAAACATTACTTTCCCCTTCCCCATCCCAGCTTCTATCCCCCTTAAGCTCTTCGCCCCTTACCCTTTAATACCACTATTTTCTGTCCAGATACTCTTTCACACTAGAGTCTTCCTATACTGCACTGTTCACTTTGGCTGTCGAATTTGGTTTCAGGATTTAAGCAACACTAACACACACACACACACACACACACACACACACACACACACACACACACACACACACACACACACACACACACACACACACACACACACACACACACACACACACACACCGCGACCCACTTGCCAAGTAATTTCTCACTTGGAAGCCCGTAACACCTAGCTTAAATAAGACCACACGCGCCAAAGTTTTAACACTTTCTTATACCAGAGACCTTTATTTAACCCTGTCAGATTCCTATGACTCACCCCCCCAGCTGAATCAAATCATATGGTGTTTGCTAAAACTGAAGAGTATATTTTCACTGTCAGACTCCCTTCAGTCACTTTCAACTTAATAAAATCGTCTGGCGTTAGCTGAAACAGAATACTAAAGATGCCCCGACCATGAGAGGGTTAATGGCGACAATATTAACACTTAGAGACTCCTATGACTCACGCTCAGTAGAATAAAACTATATGACGTTAGCTGCAATAGCATACTGAAAGATGCCCCCACCATGGAAAACTGAGAGATCCTTTACGAATATTTCCCCGTGTAAACAGCGCGTGAGTGAAAGCATGGGCTGAATTCGTAAAAAAGCTCAGGCTGCACGTAAGACAATTTGTTTATGTTTTTATCCTGTATTAATAACGCATCAAAGTCAAACGTTGTATTTAATATCACTTGTTTCTATGTTTTCATCTTCACTCGTAAAGCTACCAAACTCTTCGCAACCAAAATCATGTGAATATTAAAGAGGAAATAACGACAGCAAATATTACTGACAATGAATAACTACTGAGGAGACTTATGTATTGTAAAAATTGGCCAATATCCTTATTAACTCCGGCCCCAGACGAGACAAGCATAGGTAGGGGTGGGGAAGGAGGCGTCGCGGCCACCACAACTAGGACGAAAGAACAATGTGCCAACAAATTTACGACCCCCACGCACCGCCTTGGCAATCCACTGAACACGTGATTTTAAAGCGGGTTTAACGTCCATCACGATTTCGCTTTTCGGGAACAATGAGCCAATTCCCATTCGAGGTGGTCTAGCAGTTGAATTAAATGACCACGTAACCTAAGTCCCTGTACCACAAGGACATTTTTTTTTTTCCTTGGGGGGGCGGTGGAGTTGGAAACAATCTGCATTAACCCCTCCATTACGGCACTGGAGAGGGACGCCTTCGCGTGGTGGCATCCATATGAAACGGCAAAGAAGCTGCCAGGTTATACAAATGTCCTACAATCCCTTCCCTGTACCTCAACAGGAGGCTGGTGAACTACAGATGAATAGCAGCTTTGTCCTGTAGTCCACTGGGTTCAGAATCAAGTAAATCTAGAGCTGCAGTTACTATTACTATTCTGACTAACATCACGCAATTCTAATCATCTTTAAACGACACACATCGGAATGAATAGGTTAAAAAAAATCAAGAATAATATGCAATAAGTCGATTACAATTTCGTTCTCCTCGATATTCTTGCGTGTACACCAACAATAAGAGAAATTAACAGCAATGGCGCATACAAGGTTTGCAAATACAGTAACAACTTTTTCATATGCATAAAACACGCCCCAAAACAATTATATACCAGTAACCTACATTCCGCGCCCGGTAAAATAATAACGTTAACTCGAAGGTTCCAGGGCTGTTCTCCCGGGTGAGTTTTTACAAGAATTATCCCTGCAGGTACAGTCGAGGACAACGCATTGCCAAATACCCCACCTCATATACTTCTCACTGTTTTCTTCTGGCTAATATAGGTAAAATGAAAAGGTCTGACATCGTTCTCTGCTCTTATATAATGATCTTTGGTATGATGCGTTAGGGAGGAGAGTGGCGGACATGCCCTAAGTGTAAAGTAGAAGCAGAAGAATCGCATGTGAACTTTTCTCCCTAACTGTACAACAACACATCTCATAACCGGAACTCACTCAGCACGCACAAGCTGCTTTTACCGTTACCTCCATGTTCCTTTTATATTTTTGTCCAGCATCTACACCCTGTTCACCTTAACTTGGCCTAAAATTGCCATCTCTCCACCTTAAATGTTGGTTATAACAAGATATCTGCACTAGAATACGATAGTAGGCATGAAGAATTGCTATGGAAAGGATGCAGAGTTGTTTTATTATCATATTCTGCTACTGAACTACGGGAAACACGCTGCAAATTACGCGAATCTGCGGAAAATTAAGGTACGCAAATTACTATAGTCTTTACCACAAGTAGTAGCTACATACGTCTTTCACTATCTCATTCTGGATCCTTCAAGACTACTTTCTTCACTTAAAGGGCGACTTCAAACCGGATGGTCGGCTATTTTATAGTGGATACAACTTTCCATTAGTAAAGGTCTGTTCGAAATTGATTTCTATTGTCTGGCAGCAGGATGCGATAAAAAGTAAAATGATAGTAGTAGTAGTAGTAGTCGTACTACTACTACTACTACTACTGCTAATGCTGCTACAACTAGTACTGCTGCAGCTGCTGCTGCTGCTATCAATAATAATAATAATAATAATAATAAAGCGTCCTTGAAAGGACGTGGTTATGCTGTCGGAAACCACACCTGAACAAACGGAGGACTGTATTCATCAGCTTACAACAAATTCGTTGTCGAAAGTAAGATTTGCTTTTGCATGAAGAACATGGAATGGATGTAACAAAATCATTACACTACCTCGTTCTTCCTGCGAAAAGTAATACTGGTTAGAACAAAACTTGCCGCATTCACGAAGAAGCGTTATGATCAATTTCCTACCGTAACTCAAATTTGTTTTCTCAGAAAGAACAAGAAACAAGGAAAGATTCTCCACTCTCCTTTGCCTGTCCTTCCTGGAAAAACAAATGACACCACAACATTTATTCCTCTAATACCTAAGACTTGATTTTGAAGACAAAACTAGTGGCACAGGAAAAATTTAAACTTTTTTTTTTTTTTTTGCAAAAAAGGAATCATAGTAATGAAAGAAAACTAATCTTACGACAGTGAATCCGACCCCTGGATGGCATAAAGGGCAAGACGCAAGTGCGTGACGTCATGGAAGTGTTGTGACGATGGCATGACGTCACACCGGGTTAGTAATGTCACACGACCTACATCTCACCACCACACCTGCACCACAACACAGAAGCCAGAGGCGGCATGGAGTGTATGTTATAATACCATACCGGACCACCTAACACTGCGCTAAAAATTAATATGCCATAACACTTATCGATACTTCACTATTACGTAACACAGCACTAATGAGAAACATACCATGGATGGATAACCGTGCACAGTGAAAGGACCGTGCAAAATAATGAAGCATCTCCAATGCAACTGCAACCTGCAACTTCCATCTCAAGAAAACTGTAGGTGATGTCCGTAGCTGCATAACCTAACTTCGTCCAGCCTTCAGTTACATGGACGAGAACAATTTTCTGGAGTCCATACTACATTTCTTAGCAAGAACTTGAGGTATTTAATATTTTTATGGGGTCAATTAGAGGAGCATGGCCTACAGAGTAGCACCCCTTAGATATATTTTTTCTTCACTACTTCGATCATTAAATAACTCTTGACCTCTGGGAGTTTCGAACCAATGAGCGTTAGGCAAAACCGTCATTCCGACAGGTGTATTAAACCGCAAAATCATCAAGACTTTAACGTAACCTGAATAACAGGAACACACAAACCGCACAACAAAACAGATCGGAGTTAAATAAACTATTTGCAGAAAAGTTCAAGGTGAGGCCAACGCATCACAACACAAACAACCGTGTAATATTACACATAAACGCACACAATCTTCCGATAAATAGCATACCAAGTTAAATTCTTCGAGCACATGATCCCCCCCTTCCCCCTTTTTTGAAAGAGAGAGGGAGGCCGCTCTAAAAGGTGTTAATCATGACTGTACACCTAACCCCTCCAGTTCTAGGTAAAGCAAAATCGCCTGAAAGAAGGGATGATTAACAAAGAAAAAAAAAAAAAAACGGCACCGTAGCGCTAGATTAAACCCTTCAGTATTTTCTCTCTGCTAACGGCAGGCGATCTTTATTCAGCTTAAGGAAGAGCTCTCATACTGTATAAAAAAAATAAAAAGATAAAAGTTCTTCAATCCGGAGACATTAAGCTAATTTTTTTTTCCCTTGCTACATCCAAACTATTTTACTCATCTTAGGAAAGACCTCTGATTGTGAACGGATTAGTGTAGACTATATCTAAGCCCTCAAGGTCGAAAAGCTCTCCCCTAAGCTAGATAAAATAGACTGAAAAAAGGCAAGAAAAAAATCGAACTGAAGGTGTTCACACTAGCAGAAATTCATATGCTTAATTTACTGTTTTGCTCTTCCGTCAAAGTCTATATATATATTTTTTAAGTGAGTCCTACTTTCACTTTCACTTAGATGTTGGCCTCTCTCTCTCTCTCTCTCTCTCTCTCTCTCTCTCTCTCTCTCTCTCTCCCCTAGTCCTGGGGTCAAGTGTTATTTCAGCTGTGTTTACTTCCAGTGCAAGCTCTGTGTGTGTGTGTGTGTGTGTGTGTGTGTGTGTGTGTGTGTGTGTGTGTGTGTGTGTGTGTGTGTGTGTGTGTGTGTGTGTGTGTGGTACACGAGAGATTATGTGGGATCGTTATGTTTTTAAGTGAGGGTAGCTTTTTTTCTTTTTTGAGGGGGGAGGGGGTGATAATAATGATATTGTGGGGTCCAATAGGTTGCTATGGAGTCAAATGTGTTGCTATGGAGTAAATGTTATGAAGTTATACAGTATATGCTTCTCCTGCTGACGGCCTTCTCTTGGACGAATGAAAACTATGAAGGGGTAGATCACACTGCAAAATACGTTATCGGTATGAAGTGGTTAAGGCCTCGAGTGTGTTGCCATGGGAACAAGTACCCCGTTTATGAGAGGCTACGGGGTCGAGTGCGTTGTAGATTAGGACGTGTATGTTGCCATGGAAAGGAGTATGATGTTTATGAGGCGCTAAAGGGTCGAGTGTGTTGTTTATCAGGTCGAGTGCGTTGCTGTTTATGAGGCGTTATGAGGTCGAATGTATTATTTATTAAGTCGGGTGTTGTTGTAAAATTGACAGTCCCACTAATATCTTGCTCCAACTGCGTCTTAACCTTGGTCCACCCCTAAGCCGCCATGACCCACCCCAACACCACGGTACAAAACTCACTACCTCCCCTGCCAGCTTCGACCTCCGCTCACAAAGGTCACTCGCACGTCAACCCCTCCCCTGTGTCCTCCTACCCACAGACGATTTTTCCTCCTTTTGTCCTTCTACCCAAGGTCTAAAGAATACCTTGCTTCTACCCCTAGACAGTTTTTCCTTTCTTCCTCATACTGACAGACAATTTTTCCTCTTTTGTCCTACCCACAGACAGTTCTTTCTTTCTCCCTCATACCGACTGGCGATTTTTCCTTTCTTAATTTCGACTGACGAATTTTCCTATCTTCCTCTTAGCGGCAGACGATTTTTTCCTTCTTTCCTCCTACCTTCAATCGATTTTATTCCGGCAGACTATTTTATTTAGCCAGATAGAAAGGTTGGGAAGTCTCCACCAAACCCTTCACGACAATGCCGGCTGTTTTTTTTCCCCCGTATTTTTGCTAGTCAGACGATTTTATTCAGTTTCAGTGGAGGGTCAGATATACAGTATACACTTTACACTAGACTAACCTCTTCCAACCCGAGGATTTTATTCGACTTTGGAGAGAGAGAGAGAGAGAGAGAGAGAGAGCCTGTTCACGACACCGACGAACCCCTACACTACGACGGCGACAACTTTGCATTCTACTGTCTTCTTACTATCACTTAACGATTTTATGAAGACTAGGAGTGGCTGGCTAGAAGTCCTCGCCGCCCCGTTCAAGACAATGGTGCCAAGTGTATTCTAGTAACGATGCGGAAGAGGGCGATATCATTTTACTCAATTCTTGTTCTGGCAGACGATGTAACACTATTCTTACTGACAGACGATTTCCTTCAACTCAGCAGAGCACCTCAACCCCTTCAAAACCTATCATGATTTATTCTTGCTACCTTCAGACGATTTTCCTGTAGTGATGGGGCTAGAAAAAGGTATTCACCGTTTCGTTCGTTCGTTCAAAGATTTCCTGCAACTTTATTGCAGGCCGGGCCATACATTAGCCCGGTCAGTGGGGTATGGGCTGGTTAAAAAATAGTAAGTGGGGAGGACAGGACCTAGGGATTGCCTAGCACACACGTCCTGTCTCGTGGCGGGCTTTGTGGTGTGTGTGGTATTCACCGGAGTAGCCACCTAAGATATATGCCCCGCACTGAGGATATGAGGTTATTTTTGCAAGGAAGAATCGGGAGAAATACTGATTAAATCCAGGGTCATTTCATTTGGTCTTCTTCCGTTATTATTATTATTATTATTATTATTATTATTATTATTATTATTTTTATTATTATTATTATTATTATTATCATCATCAGTAGTAGTAGTGGTAGTAGCAGTAGTAGCAGTACTGCTACTACTACTACAACTACTACTACTACTACTCCTACTACTGCTATTACTAATAATAATAATAAATAATAATAAAAATAATAATAATGATGATAATAATAATAATAATAATAATGATATTTTCATTAGTAATAGTAGCTGTAATATCAACACCATCATCATCACCATTATTATTATTATTTATACACCAACACATACTGTCGACTCACTCCATACCACACAGCGACATCATAAACAACAAACACAGGCTTGATAAGGAGCTTACGAAATTCCCTCGGGTTTACCTACGTCGTGTACAGATTATCCCACACCATAATCGTACCCTTTACCCCTTCAATACGATCACGTTTTTTCATAGTAGTAGTAGCAGCAGCAGTAACAGCAGTGGTAGATATGTATTATTATTATTATTATTATCATTATTATTATTATTGCTACCTATACACGGATTTACTTATTTTCAGAGAGACCTTTCGAACCGCAGGGATGAGATATAACCTTCACTTCCCCTTCCACGTGTGGGGTACACTCCAAAGCTGAATATTATCGTCTGAAGATACTAATAACACACCCATAAAAATCATCTAACTGATGCGGTTCACACTACAAATGGTGGAAAACTGTATACTACCTTGCAATTGCAATAACACACACACACACACACACACACACACACACACATAGTTGCAAATTGTACACAACCTTCCAACAGCACCAATAATTAAACACACACACACACACACACACACACACACACACACACACACACACACACACACACACACTTCGCATCCTGAAAGACTAGCTAGAAGAAGATTCAAAGCAGGTACGTGAGTAACCTGACCTACTTTCATCCTGCTATCGTTAAACACCTAAGCCTGCTACCGTCAAATACGAGTACCTTACTCAATTAAGGCT
>NC_137045.1:7223719-7276219 GCF_032717465.1 Coenobita brevimanus
ATCTGACGTAACCTTGGCCGCTTGAAGATAAGTGCCTTAGGAGATAAGAAGGGGGGAGGGGAGAGAGAGAGAGAAAGAGAGAGAGAGAATAATAATCATAAAAACAGATATTCTAAGGATAAAAAATAAACTAAGATAAACTTAATGAAAGAACGAGGAAAAAAAAAAGAAAAAAAAAAAAAGGAGATGCAGAATAAAGTTACACGGTGCATAAGGGAAAGAGGCTTGGAGTGGTGAGAGGGATGGACAAGCGTGGCGGTGACAAAGGAGCTAATTATGAACACTAAGACAACGAAGCGGGACCAAGAGAATTAGGGTAATGAAGAGGGACGAGGCCAATGATACAACCTTGGGAGGGTGAAGAGGAAGGGGATGGGGGAACAAGGACAGGGAGGAAGGGTGAGAATGGGGATAAAAAAGAGAAAGGGAGGTAGTGGGTGAGGGAGAGAAATTTGAAAGATGTGGAAGAGGAATGACAGGGAGAATGGCTGATGATAGGAGGGAGAAAGGGAGGTGAGGGGGTCATGGGGAAAGAGAACAGGTTTGGAATAGGATGAGATGGGAGACATGGGGAGGGAACGAAAGAGGGAGACGGGGAAAGCGAGGGAAGGACTCAGAGAAGATGAGGGGGAGTAGGGGGAGGAGGTAAAGAGAAGGGAAGACGAGGAGAAGTGTGGGTTACAATGAAAGGAAATGTAAGTATATATGTGTATAAAAAATGGTACTGAAGAGGGCAGCGCGATATATTGGAGGGAGGGATAGGGGGAAGAAAAAAGAAGAGAAAAAGAAGAGGGAAGGGAAGAAGAGAAAAGAAAGAGGAGAGGAGGAGAGGAGAGGAGGAGAGGAAGACAGGAAAGGAGGGGCGGAGGGGGAGAGAAGGGTTAAGGGAGAAAGTGAGGAGAGGATGGATGGATGAAGCGGCAAGGAAGGAAGGAAAACGGTAAAAGACGGGTAGGAAGGAGAAAAAAGAGAAGGAGCAGGAAGAGGAAGGAAAGGGAGAAGGGAGACCAAGAAGGAAGTGGAAATAAAAAGAAAGGATAGCGTGGAGACGGTGGTGAAGGAGATACAAATGAAGGAGGGGGAAGGGAGGAATGGATTAGAGATAGAGAGGGGGGAAGGAAATGGGTGGAGAGAGAGAGGAAGGGGAAGGACAGAATGATAAGCATAATCGACTCAGGGTTACCAAAAGCGGGAGCCTTGTTGTTACTACGGCGGTGGCGATGGGGAGGAGGGGGGAGGATACTGTGGATGGGGGAGGGGAGAGAAGTGCGGGGAGGCCGTAATCAAGGAGGAAGTGTAAAGAAGAGAAACGAGAAGAGTAGAAGAAGAAGCAGAAGTAGAGGGAAACAGGGGTTGTGGTGGGATCAGTGATGGGTGTGCACTGTGTAGGGAAGGAATGGGTAAAGAAGCTAACCACGGTCACCTGAACTGTCTTTACCTTGAGTGTAAAAGAAAGGAAAAGGAAGCAGCTGGTATCAAAAACTGAGAAAGGCAGAAAAGAGATGGAAGGTGAAGACGATGCGAGGAAACAGGTGTGAGAAGGAAGGAGGAATGAGGGGAAGGAGGGATGGAGGAGAAAGAAGGGGTGAGTGAAGGGGAAGCTAAGATCAAAGAGCACAAAGGAAAGAAGACAGCAACAGACTATATAATCCTCCTGAAGCTGTTTCTGAAAATAAGCCAAAGATAACATAAAGCAAGAAGGAGGGGGAGACATGGAGCGAATGAGGAGTGGAAGTTGAAAAATGAGTAGAAAGTTGAAGAAAGAAGGAAGGAGGAAGGGGAGGAAGGTCCTAGGATTTATTTCGAGAAGCGTGAGCAATAGATCATCTAAAGTAATACTGAAACTTTATCTAGCATTAGTAAGGCCACATTTAGACTACGCAGTACAATTTTGGTGTCCTTACTATAGAATGGATATTAATTCGTTAGAAAATGTACAGAGAAGAATGACTAAAATGATACATGACGTCCCGAACCTGTCATATGAAGACAGACTGAAAAGACTAAGTCTGCATTCGCTAGAGAGGCGTAGAGTAAGGGGAGACTTAATTGCGGTGTTTAAGTGGATGAATGATATAAATAAAGGAGATATTAGCAAGGTACTTAAAGTGAGCATACAGGATAGAACTAGAAATAATGGTTTCAAACTAGAAAAATTCCGTTTCAGAATGGAAATCGGTAGAAATTGGTTTGGTAATAGAGTAGTAGACGAATGGAATAAGCTACCTAGTAAAGTAGTTGCTGCCTCTTCCACTGAGAGTTTCAAGCATAGGCTAGATAAGCATATGACAAATAAGGGGTGGATATAGAATAAAGAAAATCTTATAACCAATACTAATTCAAAAAAAATTTCTTTTCAGGTTACACTATGATAGTCTCTATTCTCCTTTCACACTTTCCTGTAAAATGTCCACGCCAGTTTTTCTATACGGCGTGGTGTTCTTTCTGACTTTTTCCTGCCGGCTTCGGCTGGAGGGTTTGGAGGGCGGGGGAGAGCCTTCTTCTTTGCTATCCTTATCTCATTCTAGTAGTTCAGTTACCCTTCTAGGAGCTGCCTAGCATGGGCCAACCGGCCTACTGCAGTTATCCTCTCTTCTTATGTTCTTATGTTCTTAAAGGAGATGAGGGGATGAAGGCGGTGTGAGGTTAGGTGGAGGGGGGGAGGTGACTCGGACCAAGGTGGGAGGTACCAGAAATACTGAAGAAAGAGACGAGGAAAGAAAAAGACTGAAAAAGAAAGAGAAGAGGAAAGAAAACTGAAAAAGAATGAGAAGAGGAAAGAAGTGGGGTTAGGGTCAGATATATGAAATGGAGAGGGGACGACAAAGAGGGAGTGAAGAAAAAATATGACAATGATTGGAGGCTGAAACGAAAATATAAAAATTTGGGGAGGGGAGGGAGAGTAGAGAGGAGGGCAAAATAAAGGGGAGGGAGTGAGGAAGGAATAATAGGACTCGTGAAAAGAGCGAGCAAGACATAACAGCGATGAAAAGATCAAGAAGAAAGGTACGGATGGGAGAAAACTGGAGGACAGCATGAGAAAACAAGTGTATTAAAATGGAGACGAATTGTAATGCACACTGAAAATGCAAAGGAAAAAATATATACCGGTATACAAGCAGGACGAATGGTAGAGGAAAAATAAAGAGATAAAAAGGAAATGAAAAGAAATATGAAAGGGAGACGAGAGAAAACGTGAATGGACAAGGAGTAATATAAAGGAGAAAGAAATAAGACAAAGTTAGGCAGGAAAATGAGAAATAAGAAAAGTGGATAAAGAGATAAGGGAAGAGGGAAGAACACAAAGAAAACCAGTGAAGAGAAGAAATAAAGAATGAAGTAAATATAAACATGAGATGGAATGATGACGTATGTATGAAGATGAAAATAAAGTTACAATGAGTATAAAATGGGGTGGAATTATGAAACAAGGGTAAAGATAAGAAAAATGATGAAATAAAATACAGATGAGAGGAAATGACGAAATAAATATAATAATGTAATGATGAGAAGGAACGGTGAATAAATATAAAGATGAGAGGGCTGCGATGGAGGCAATGGCCAGAGGACGATGGGTATACAAACGTCACTATTACGGCACAAGTATAATTTTTTCTTCTTTTTTGCGTGGTTACAAAATGAACAATGTTACATCACTGTCATCTAACCCAGTTTCGCACTAATTGATGCGACACGTAAATCTGCAGGGTGAGTTGAGCATTAAAAAACTAAACTATGCTTTAACGTAGGAATCAGATTATCAGTTTCATGACGTTCCGCTTCCGTGACCTCTTTTCCAATTCACTTCTGCATTAGATACGCGAAAATTCCCTTGTAGACTGTATATATGTAATATGTGACGGCATAATATGGTATAAACAATACTTACAAGGTACATTATACAAAATTCATCACCCAGCAAAAGATGGAATGTACAAAATTAATCACCCAGCAAAAGATGGAATAAAGTTTCCCAAGCTGACCAGAGAGCGGCACTTGGTCTCTGCATTGCCCCAATTTCAGACCCTTAACTCCAGTGATTTATACGGGTTAGGCACTGTGCTAGTCATCACGCACGCAAACCAAAAGCCAAACCGTGGGAAAACTGAGTAACCCAAGAAGTCTCCAAGCGCCGAAACTAGAAATAGGATGGGTGTGGCTTCGTAAAGAAATAAATAAATGAATATGTAAACTAAGAAACAAACCATTAAACAAATAAGTAAATCAACAAACCTTTACAGTACAGATACCCACAACTACTGGAAACCAAGAACTGACTGCAAACGTCTCCCCACAGGCTTCACGTGACCTGATCTGATAACATTGAAAAGCACAACATGAGGAGGCGATAACAGAGAAGCCTCTTATCATACCACTCTGACCCCCTCCTCAACCACAAATAACCCTCGAGTTGCAAGCAGTGAGACAAAATTTTACTTATTAATTCTCAGTAGGCTGATTTTGAGTAATGATAGCGGCCGATCCATTTTTATTTTTTATTTTTTTTTTATTTTTTTTAAGCTTTGTGTTTGCTCCTCGTTTGTAATTTCTTCAGCTGAATTTTCTTCTGTCAATTAACTGATGCTA
Organism: Coenobita brevimanus; assembly: GCF_032717465.1. Taxonomy (NCBI): domain Eukaryota; kingdom Metazoa; phylum Arthropoda; class Malacostraca; order Decapoda; family Coenobitidae; genus Coenobita; species Coenobita brevimanus. The sequence continues at coordinate 7,228,307 of NC_137045.1, forward strand.
TCCATTTCTGTTTGACGCTTGGCTTTTGTCTTCCACTTCATTCCTGCCTTACGTTTCGCTTTTCTGGTCTATTTAGTGTTTGTTTTCAGCTTCGTATCAGTTTCCCGGTTCGCTTTTGTTTCCCGATTCATTTCTGTTCCCCGATGCGCGTTTGTTTCCATTTTAGGTACTCAACTTACCACAAAACAAGTACACTAAAAAAAAAAAAAAATGTTACTTATTATGAGACATACGCATGGTAGACGCAAAGGAACAGTTACCATGACTTCCGTGGATAATTATTTAAAAACGTGCGTGACTGACGCAGATTAAGTGGCTGTTTATCCCCGAGCAGTCTCCCAAAATATCCATCATTAGCGTAGATCAAAGCCAATCACAGCCTCCAAACATCATTAGTCATGCCTGACGACCTGTCTTCTATTCTCAAAAATAAAATAGTAGTAGTAGTAGTTGCAGTAATAATTCCGGTGATGATGACGACACGGTAATAACAATGATCATTATCGTTATCACAACCCTCATTCCCAAGTACGACAGTGGAAAAATATAAACTTTAATAACAATAATGATAATAATAATAATAATAATAATAATAACAAACAAGCACAACGACAGTAACAAGGTAACTACCACATATATTAGTAAAATAAATAATAACAGGAAATGATTCTTTAATAATGATATCAACAGTATCCGGACTAAAACTACATACCATCACGCCACAGTGCATGTCCAGTGAGGTGAAGGAACTCTGGCACACGATATATGTTTCTTTTTCTTTTCTTTTCGTTTTTCTTTTTAGGACTAACGCGATATAATGGAAGGATATGCACTACTTTTCATGTCATTCCGTTAGACAACTTATGATCTGATTCCTCTCGCATATAACTAAGTTTTGTTTCGGTAGGAAGAAAAGATAATCACCATTTTGTTTTGTCACTCCTGAAAAAAAAAAAAAAAGTTACAACCAAGACTTGCTTATAAGCCCTGAGTAACATTTTACAGACTTAATAATCAGCCACTATTTTTCTCAGGCTGCAGCATCGTCTTTTTTTCCCCATCTTAATGCACCAGATTTTTGTCAGTTTTTGATCATTCAGTTGTGGTTTACGACCCATGGCACTACCTTTCCATGGAATTATATATTCTGTTCACTTTCTCTCTAAATGTGCCATGTCTCCCTCTTCAATGCTTAATCGTAACAAAATTAATATTAAAATATAAGTCATGAAGAAGTGCGGATGAACAGCCACACCATTCACTGTCTTATTCGTCTACTGGGCAACGAGAAATCAGCAGCAAAAGACGAAAATCTCCAAGTTAAAGTGAACGAACTATAACCTAACTGTGCATAAATAGGGTAGCTTAACTCGGATTATTAGACAGGGGACGATGAGGAGAAGGGGCAATAATCTTGGCCCAACATTCTTTTAAACCTTACGGGAAGGATACAGGAAGTTAAAATTACTTCATGAACTACATTTACCACTAACTACGCTGCAATGACTATGTTTATTATTCCTGAATGGAGGAGTGACCACTACAGCAGTGAGACGGTCTCCATGTCTGCTTTTTCCCAGCAAATAACCTTGCTATGGGCCACTTATAGACTTCAACGTATACTGTAGGACAACTACGAAAAAGAGGCACGGTCGGGTCAGACTGGGACATACGGGATCAGTGCAAGGGAATTATGTGGGGTATGGGAGCGAGGTGATTCCAGTAGGGTACAGGAGGATATGGGTGTGAGGTAATTACACTGAGAAACAAGAAGGCGTACAGGACTATGTCGGGGTGAGGGGTCTCCACTGTTACAAAACGGGGTTACAATGAAGGCGGGCAGAGTACAGGGGAGGGAGTGGCTCAGGGTGTTACTCAGGAGGGAGGAGAGGAATGACGAGGGTGAGGTGGAGGGCAGTAGGGTAAAGAAGAGGGACGGGGATGGGTAGATGAATAGGAGTAGAGAAGAGAAAGTCCCTCTGGGCGAGAGGGACATGGGAGAGGTTTTTAAGAAGGAGGGAATAAAGTGAGTCGGGTGAAGCAGAGGGAATTGTAATGGCGGTGGAGAATATGAAAATTAATAACCTTTGGGGAAGATGGGGGGTGGGGAATAGGGGGGAGTTGGAAATGAGAGGGAAGGGATAACGACAGGAGGGGAAGCGGGTTAGTGTTGGGATGGGGAAATGAGGGGGAAGGACTAACTACAGGGGACAAGAGGAAATGACCTTGGTGGAGGGTTGAAGGTGGAGGAGAGGAGGGGTGACCCAGGTTGACTTGGATAGGGCAGCAATATTGATCAGTGAGGGAGGGAAAGGGAGGGGAGTATCATGACGCCAGTGGCCTTCACTTCAAGGCTCCTCTCATCAACGCCGCCCATAACTCCCCCCCCCCTCTCTCTCTCTCTCTCTCTCTGATGATCCCAAAACATTTTATAGCATCGTACCCACATTCCTTCATTTCCTTCATACTGTACTCTCACCAGCTTGCCTCCTCTCCATTCCCGTCTCTCATGCTCTTCATTATTTTTTTCTTGCTTTTTCTCATCCTTCCTCTCCTCCCCCATTCTCTTCTCTCCTCCATCCCCTTCTGTCCTCCCCCTCCCTTTCATTTTTTTTTTTTTGGGGGAGGGGTTGCTCCTCCCTTCCCTTTCCCATTTCACTCTTTTCTTCTCCATTCCCTTCGCTCCCCCCTCTTTCCCTTCCTACCCTCCTCCCTTTTCTCCATACCCTTCCTCCTCCTCCGCTTCCTTTCTCTTTCCCTTCCTTCTTCTATTTCTTTTCTCCCTATCCTCTTCCATCTTTTCTCTCTTCCTCCCTCCACTCGCTCTCCTCCATGCCTTCTCTCCTTCCCCCTCCCCTCCTCCTCCCCTGCTTCACGTGCTTCACTGAGTCTTCCATCCACTCCTTTTCCTTCTTTCTCTCGCTCTTCTTATTCCGTTTCTTTTCATATCATTTTAAAAGATCTACTTGAAGATCATCTCTAACTGATTCTCGTTTTTCGTCTGTTTCAATTTCTAGTTTTTTCTTCTCTTGCCCGTTTTCCTTCACTATTTAAGTCTGCATTTGCCCTATCTTTTTTTTTTTATTCCCTCAGTAATCTCCTCGTTGCTCTCTCTCTCTCTCTCTCTCTCTCTCTCTCTCTCTCTCTCGTTTCATCCCAGCGAAGTTGTTATTGATTTGTTTACAACTCTTGCTGTTTTTCTCTATTCACTTCCTGCTCTCTTTCATCACATTGTTCTCTCTTTCCCCTCTCAGTATCTCCTCTTCATTCGAACTATTTTCTTCTCCTCCATCCCCCCCCCCCGGCTTATTCACTTTCCCTCCGCCTCCTCTCGCCTCTCCCACTCCTTCCCTCACTTCTCCCTCTCCCCTGCTTCTCGTCTCCCAATCATTCATCTCCCCAGCCTCCCGCTTCCACATTTAGCCTAGCCCTGAGAAAGAGGGAGAGGAGAGGAGAAGAGCGGAGTGGAGAGGGGAGGCGAGGCGAGGCGAGGACAGGTCAGTGGGACGGGGGTAGAGAGGAGTGCAGAGGATAAGAGAGGAGAAACGAGGTGAGAGATTAACAGGGGATAGGAACGGAGGAGAGATAATAGCACAGAACGAAGGGAAGGAGGCAAAGCAAGACAAGCAGTCAGAATGGAGAAGTTATGAGTAAGAGACAAAATGAAACGGGGATAAAAGAGGGAAGGGAAGGAGCAAGGTCAGAGGTAGGAGCAACGACGATGGGGGAGCTGAAGAGAGGAAAGAGAAACTGGGAAATGAGAAAAGTACTGTACCAAGTGAAGGAGGAGGTGTGACAGGTGGAGAAGAAGGAAAGTTAATGTTTGAGGGAAAGAGGGATGGGATGGTGAGGAAGGGACTTTGGGGAGGGGGAGCGGGGCAAGGTAAGGAAGGGTGAAGCGGGAGGGAAGAGAAGGGAGGAGGGGAGGGAATGACGTGGGAAAGGAAAAGGGAGAGTCGGAGGGTAATTATAGGAGGCACAAAAAAAATAAAATAAATAAATAAAAAGTGGGACGAAAGGTGAGATGGAAACGAAAAGACATGGCAGGTGGAAGTGAAAAAGATGTAAAGGTGCGGAATGAGTAAAGGAGATTAAGGTCAGGAGGGAAGGAAGGTGGAACGGACTGAGGGGATAGAAGGGAACAGAAAGGGGTAGATGGATGTACAAGGCAGGAATGGAGAGAAGAGAAATCAACGTTTTGGGAGATGATGGGAGAGAGGGAAAGAAGGGAAGGGAGCAACGTGAAGGAGGAAGGGAGGGAAAGAGGGAAGGTTTGGGTACGACTGTGGGGGGTGGGAAACACACCGATCTAAAAGCGTCTTCAAATCCTTGGGGACTGAGGTCAAGAAAACTGAAAGATAGTTGCCAGACATTCTGTATATCAAGGGAAAATCTAGGATACTGACAGACAGATATGGATATATATACATAGACAGATAGAAAGATATAGATATAGATAGATATACAGTACATGGACTGATAGATATAAAACCTAAAATGCCATAACTCACGATAAAGACACAAGAACGCTATTTGGCAAGGTAGCCTAAGCTGGGACGTAAGCACCTCCTGAGGAAGGATACACAGAGCCCCAGGAGGGACAGAAGGAAAGGTCACGGAGGCAAATTTGCATTCTTTTTCTTGCTGGCTCATAATTCAGACTATCGTTTCCGAAAGGAAATAAATACTCGGCCTGTTTATTATGTACTTACTTGGGCTGTTTGTTACTTATATACAGTATTTATAAAATCATATATACAGTATATATATATATATATATATATATATATATATATATATATATATATATATATATATATATATACAGTATATATATATATATATATATATATATATATATATATATATATATATTTATATGCACAGTATATGTGCATATATATAAAGTGTGTGTGTGTGTGTGTGTGTGTATGTGTGTGTGTGTGAGAGAGACACACACACACACACACACACACACACACACACACACCAGGGGGGTTAGATTCCACAACCGACCTCTGATGTCTGCCAAACTCTCTCTCTCTCTCTCTCTCTCTCTCTCTCTCTCTCTCTCTCTCTCTCTTTCCTGTCAGTTCCGTTGCTATCATCATTGTTTTATCATCTACCTCATCCGCCATCTGGGAAAGCTGAACCGATCATCGTCTGACAGCGGCAAGGACAAGTTGGAAATAATTGTACCATACTGAAGAGTGATGGGACTGTTTCTAATACCTTCACTACGAGGGGTATAACCTCAGATAAAATCGTCTGACGGTATGTGGGATAAAATAAGGCATCGCACATTTTCCATCTTTTCACTCCATTTTTTTAAAAGCATGAATAAACTGAAAATTACATCACAGGACTGACGGAGTTAACCTATCCATTATATGTATCCCCCTTCTCCTTGCCCTAATTAATTCTCGACATGTTCCCTTAGTACCCTGCTTTGTCGCTCCTGTCATCGTCCAAACCACAAATTATGCCTTTTTGTGTATCAGCAACAATGCCATAATTATATTCGTATCACCATCAGTGTCACAATTATATTTTCGTACTTCCATTTCCCACAATCTTTGGTACTGGACGTCTGATATTTTTGAGCAACTGAAAATTCTGTTTATTACCTTTTCTTTAACTCTACGAATGACAGTAGAAAATAATATTACTGAAACACGAGATCCCGTTAAGTATTCCAAAACTCATCATTTATTTCCACTGTAAAATAAATTGTGTCGATTATTATTATTATTATTTTTCCTTTCTTTTTCTTCTTTTTTCTCCCAAACCGTATATAGCATCCTCCAAAATAAACATTCTTGACAAGACTTTAGTTCTCCTGCCTCCCAAACCTGACTCCAGAAGCATCACTAATACCTCTATTCAATCTCTTTCAGGATGTCCTTTTGTTCCTTTCCTCCTTCCTGACTCACTCTTTTCTAATTTTACTTCCCTTCTTTCTTCTTTCTTTTTCTTTCACGCTCTTTTGATGGCTTTTTGTTCCTCACCTGAAGTATCCTAATTTTACTTCTTTCTTTTTCTCTTGCCATCTTTTTATGTCCTTTTGTTTATTTTTTCTTCCGCCACATCGACGTCTTGTTATTCTGTCTTCTTTATCTTCCCTTCTGTCTCCTCAGTATTCTAATTTTAGTTTCTCTCTTCCTTTCTCCTTATGCAATGCCCTGATATTCCTTCTGCCCTTCTGCCACACTCCTTTCGAGCTATCTTTCTTCTCTCTTAAGTTCATACCTTATATTTTTTCTGTTACGCCTCTTCCTTGCTCGTTTCCGCTTCTCTTGTTTTCATATATTGTCTCATTCAGTCGTTCAATAAATTCCCATTCCTCCCTCCCTTGCTTCTCTTTTAACAGTGGTCAATCTCTCTCTCTCTCTCTCTCTCTCTCTCTCTCTCTCTCTCTCTCTCTCTCATCTACCTTCTGACCTACAATTGACCGCATTCCCTGTCTAGGCCTAAGCTACTCAGCCTCACTATCTTGTCAGCCAAACCTACTCTGCCTCACTATCTGATCTCTACGTAGGCCTAGTTCTTATCGTCTTTTCAGTTACCCTTTCACTACGATGCTAACTTCCTCGTTTTATTTTTGCTACCCCCAGAAGACTTCAGCTCAGAAACTTGCAAAAACTTCAGAGATTTGGTATATCTTTCACTAGCGCCTTTACTACTCCTACGGGGCCTTAAGATGCTAAATAAAATCGTCTGCTGTTCATTTACCTAAATATGGCGGAGATTTTTCACCTTTTGCAGTTTAGTTCAGAGGGGTCAGTGACAGATTAAGGCAATACTACGGCTCTAAATCCTTTCCATAATGTTTCTTCGTGACTACTACCATATTCTAACGTACAGTCTTTCCATAATGCTTCTTCGTGACTACTACCATATTCTAGTGTACTGCACATTCTTTCCATAATGCTTCTTCGTGACTACTGCCATATTCTAGTGGACAGTCTTTCCAAAATGCTTCTTCGTGACCAATACCATATTCCACCGTGCATCCTTTCCATAATGTTTCTTCGTGACTACTACCAAATTCTTGTGGACATCCTTTCCATAATACCTCTTCGTGACTGGCAATGTATTCCAGTGTTTATCTCTTGTTATAGCTCAGCACTCTGGACGCGGAGATGGCAAATGTTATGCTTAGTTAAAGAGAACAGAGTACAGTGCCGTAATAGCAAGGACAAAATTAAGACGTCCTCGTGCTGAAGGGGTTCACCATTGCCATATTTTTAGCTCCTCACTCAAGTCTCTCTACCTTGGTCTCTCCTCACGGTCAGCTGGGGTCACGGTGCAGCACACAGAGGCTTCCATTGATTGTGGTATGCCGAAACCTAGCTACATAATTATATTAGGTAGTTCAGGTACATCTACTCCTATACAGAGTTTATGGTAGACCGAAACTTCCATACTGCAGATATTGTGGTACACCAAGACCTATATAAATTTTGTGGTGTACTAACGCTTATATATTGTACTACTTCAAGACCTACACAGACCGCAAAATATACAAAGACCTATAGGCAGTCCATCATTGTACGTTAGAGATGTATTGCAAGGCATCTCAAATTTTTCATACCATTAATACTGTACAGTGGAGTAAAGTGGAAAGTCAGAGTTAAAGGTAAGGTGGCAACTAGACTTAAGTGGGCAATTTTCACACTAAAGGTACTATTTACTTCCCAGAAAAAGAAGAAGAAAAAAAAAGCGACTTACGAGAACATTATGTACATGGATCGAGTGGTATTCCAAAACCTACACATACCTTGTGGTATACCAGGAATCCATTACCTCCATACATCTCACGGTATGCTAACACCTATATTGATCTCACGGTATACAAAGGCGGGGTGTATGTGGGCGTGCAGGAATGATGGGAGCTGGGCCGGATCACAGCACTTGGGCCGTATACATGAACATTCTTCAGCTTAAGTGGCGTAAAAACACTTTTGTTTACGCCTTTATCTTCTCTCACTCAGTCACCACATATTTCCACCTTCATCTCAGCTCACACAGTCACAAATATTTTCATCTTCACTCGCATAGCTACCAAATGTTTAACTGGTGTCCAAAACAGTATGGTTTATAATACAGTCATTTTCCCTCACACAGCTACTAAATGTTTAAGTGGTGTAAGTCATCAATTCCTCAAATGCTATAAAAGACCCTTTACATCGTTACCTGCACTCATACTGCGACCAAATGCTTGTGCTGCAAAATACTGTTTACACCGTTATCTTCACTCACATAGTGAAGTCCCGTAAAAGACTGTTCATACCATTACCATCACCCATATAGCTACAAAATGCTTTATTGGTGTACATGACAATATGTTTATACTATTACCAAACCAGAGTGAATGTTAACCAATTCAGACCGATGGTGTGGTTATTTTATATTTTATTCCTGCTATCCTCAGACGATAATATTCACTTTTAGATAGACTGTCGAACTGGGGAGGTTAGATACAGCCTCACCAACCCCTGCAGTAAGACAACAACTTGCCCTAAGCTGAATAAAATCGTCTGAAAGTAGCAAGAATAAGTTTCAAATGACGTCACCTAAGTCAGGAGGTTAAATTGTAATACCAATAATATGTCCAATCAAAATGAATTCTATATCAACCCCTTCAATCCAATGACGAACCCCTTCACTACTAATTTTATTCCAATGTTGAATAAAATCGTCTGGAAGTGGAAGGCAGAAACCGGGGAAGAAAGACGTCCTCTTATTGAAGCGTTAAAGCTATACCGGTACTCTTTATTCTAACGACCCAAAATTGCCCTCTATCCCTCTTGACTGCCGATTTGCAGCAGTTGATTAATACTAGAATACGGTGCTGATCAACAAGCAAGTGCTTATGACGGGACGTAGAGCCGTAGTAAAATACTGTCTATTTCTGCCACTAAGCTACATGAAATAAGCTGGAAAAGGATGAAAATCTGGACCAAGGAAATATATATATATATATATATATATATATATATATATATATATATATATATATATATATATATATATATATATATATATATATATATATATATATATCGTACAAAAACTGGTCCCCATGACTGTGAATATTGCTCAAAGTAATCCGCCGGCCTGAAAACCCCTCTACAAAGGCGCTACCAAAACACTTCACTACAAATAGTAGAGAATAACCTGCACTTCCCTGGTGTAACTTACGTCATACTGTACTGATTCTCCTACATTCAGACTTTGCTACCGTATATCCTATTTGTCTGTGGGGGAAAAAGGGCTATGATGATGATGATGATGATGATGTATGATGTATGATCATCATGACGACGACGACGACGATGATAAATCTACAATATATATATATATATATATATATATATATATATATATATATATATATTTATTATATATATATAATATTTATTTATTTATTTATTATATATATATATATATATATATATATATATATATATATATATATATATATATTTAACCCTCTAGTACGGTACGATCGCCCAACTTTCACTTTATTTTTGCTACCACTTACAATTTTATTTACCCTACGCGATGCCTCTTGCAACAGAGAGGTAAGAATAATTTCCAATAACCCCTTCAGTACAATGAAATCTTTTCAAAACTTGTTACTATCACACGATTGCGTTCCCGTTAGGAGAGAGTTTTCGAACTGGAAAGGTTAGATGTCTTCATTACCCTTATTTACTGTACTCTCTTCACCTTAACTTGGTATAAATTTTCGTCCTTTTGCAGCTTATTTCGCGGATTGATGACAAATAGAACTAGGATTCCACATCCTTTCCCTGGCACCTCCTCGTGACTATATTCTTGTGTTAATCTATCGTATTGTTGTAATTCAGTACTGATGGCTGGGAAGATGGTAATTTTAGGTTACTGCTCATCAACCCTGGTCTGTCTGGCCGAGCAGACCCATCAACCACATGCAAGCAACCGCACTGCAAGGCCAACCCGTGCAGTGAACCAATGTTCCTAAAGGTGTCGCGAGGCGCGGGGAAAAGCCCACTAAGGGTAAAAGGAATATAAAAGACACTTTCCCCAAGCTGCATTAAACTGAACTGTGGCAAAATCAAAGACAAAGGACGCCATGATACGGAATACGGTAAGATGCCACATCATGAAACACACTGGTGAGAAAGATGTGTGAGGGACCCTCCTTAGCCCACGATATTTTATTTTTTACAGAAGATTAACAGAGGACGGAAAAACAAATTAAACAAAAAAAAAATCCATAAACCAGATTACACGTGTCCTACATTCATAAAATACCACCCTTTGACTATACGGTACTCATTTTACTTACACTTGGCCTAAAATTACCATCGTTCCGTACTCAGTGCTGAGCTACAACAGATTAACAAGAGAATATTAATGCTTGTCAAGGAGAAATGCTACGGAATGGATGCAGAGCAACAGAATTGTATTCTGCCACTGAGCTACGTGAAATAAGCTACACCAGGACGAAAACTGATTAGTTAAGGTGAAACAATTACAATAATTGTCTGTAAGTGTGTTATCCCCTTCACTCCGAGTCTCTGCTCAGCTGAACAAAACATGGTGTATCGTGTACTGAAAAGTCCAATGAAGACTGTCATTTTAATCCCTTCACTATTAGGATAGAACTTCTCAAGAATAAAACTGCCTGGAGATAGCAGGAATAAAATAAAATGTCAAACTAACTAATATACAGTACATCTTCCAGTTGGCATGCCTGACAGCACAGGAAGTGACACCAAGGAATTGTGTGACGAGGACAAAGTCAGACGGCCATCACGCTTACGACCTCACACTCACACATGCCCTTCTACAGTACGGTTCACTGTTTTCAAGAGATCAGTTGCGTACACGAAGAACTAGTACATAAAGTTCGGTAAAGAATAACTCACTTTTTTCCACTGTCATGCTTTCCATCTTTTGCGGGTTTTACTAGACCCCTACATGTAGTCCCACTGTCCAGGTTTTGTCGAGTTCAATGAATGCCCGTTAGTTTTATAGACCATCCCTGGATGGCCTTTTGAAACTTTTCCTTAGTGATGGGGTTTGTAGTGTTTGGTAAATAACGCAAACTGAACATCCCGATTACTCTTAAATACTAGCACATAAACAAACACTACAGTACACCTTACAGGCAAAGAATTACACAACGGTACAGACTGAGGATGGATTCAACATTGAAGGTGACTGAGGTTACGGTATTAAGGTACACTTCAAGACTTCTGGCTAAAGCCAAAATGAAGGAAGAAAATACCAGTAAATAGGGTACCGGTATGAATCTTTAATTAAAGATACATTAGAAAAACGCCTTAAACGCATAACCTTAGTAGCAGTAGCCTTTAGGTTATATGGCAGGCTATAATGTTACCACTCCACGAAATCTTTAATACAATGCTTTCTCACATTTACTGGTCAACGCTATATTCCGTAAATGCCCGTCTGGGTGGTCTTTCTACATTTATATACATTCCTATAATACCGGCAGACATATGTATATCTTATTCATCATATTGCCGCTAATGCAGTAACCCGGGGCTGCGCACTCCCGGTATAAGGAGCAGCAGCTGCGATAGGTAACTGTGAAAAGAGGCGCCGAAGAGGTGAAAAGTGAGGACCCGCCTGGCAACAGCTACCCAACCCCCACCACAACACCTGCTATAGTCGCCCACATCTCACCCACACTTGATGCTCGGGTTTTCATACGGCCTCTGATCTACCCCAGGTATCAACATATCTTCACCCTAATCCTCGTTTTCCGCTCTGACAATACACCTGATGAAAAGCAATCATCTATAAATCAGTCATGCTGTATTTACTTAGTCTCACTAACTCGATTTTTTTTCTGCAGTTCCGTAATATACACAACTATCAAAAGCTATCCTCTATAAACTGTAATCCTGCATTACGGACCTATGCTGTATTTACTTGCTTAACCCACTGTGGCTCAAGACTTGATCCCTCATTAGCCATCCCCTATCCTTTATTTTGACAATATGTAAAGTTACTGAGAAGCAACCCCCTGTCAATCTCAAACTTACGATAAAACGTTATTGGTCTAGCTTTAATTCTCAACTTAATCCCGTCAGGGCATCACCAACACCTGCCACACATTGACCCACACCTGCTTCCCACTGTTCCACCCTCAGGCATCAATGCGCCTCCACCTTAAAGCGATATTTTTTTCTCTAGCTTTACAAGTACATAAACCGATCCTCTGCGACCGCAGTATTTCATTATATGCAGTATTTTACATGTAGCTACTAAGAAAGGGTCCTCGGCATATCACGGATACTCAGCTATATTGTATGTCATTTATTTCGACTAGCAGTGAATCTCAATTCAACTCCGGCCGATGTTTTCTTAATTTTCTCCCTTCTGCCAGCGATAAAATTCAAGGAAAGTATCACGAAGTGTTAGTAAATCATATACCGGTAAGTAAGAGATTTTTAACTCCGTCATGACGACGTGGTAGTCTAATTTTCGCAACTTCAGACACTTTCATTCAGCTCAAAAGAAATCTCTTGAAGTGAACAGGTTAATGAAGGCCATATCTAACCAGTCCAGTTCGAACAATCTCTCCCAAGCAGAGAAATATATCGCGAAGGAGTTACGGTCATTTCTATTCCGCTACCCCCAGACGATATCACGTACACGCGACATCAAGGGGTAACATCATCTAATTATGCCTCTGCCTTGGGAATTACTCATAATGAACCTCAATGCATATGACGTTACCCAAGTCTAAAATCTTTAACAACTCAGTACTATGAAGAATAAGTTTTTGTTCTCGATATAATCACTCTTACATTGGTTAAAGTGTCTGGTAACTATGCCAAACACTAGAACACAACCCTTTGGGTGAAATTACCTACCAATACACTGTAGCTTATTTTGGCTGTCGACAGACGATTTTACTGTGTTCGCAAGAACCCTAAAACACCAAAAATATTAAAAGCTGCTATGGATGGCGTTTTCGCTGAGAAAAACGAACTAGGTATTTTAGTTCAACATATGGCGGACGATCTAATTTAGTTTACAAAAACCCACGTAATCAGAGTGCCACCCTCATAAAAAAAAAAAAAAAAAAAAAAACTACCGTATAAAAACAACTCATGGCCAAGTGTGGCACGGGAAAGGGTACGGATGGTACGAAGGCAACTCTGCTCTTCCTGCCCCTCCATACCCCGACTAGGCACTACTCCCCCTCCCTCCATACCTCACTAGGTACTACTGCCTCTCCCTCATACCCCAAAAAAGCACTCCCACTTCCATATCCCACAACGCACTACTCCCTCCCCCTCCATACCCAGCAAGGCACTACACTAAGTCCATAACCCCAGAACGAACTACTCCCCCCTCCATACCCCCACAACGCACTACTCCCCCCCCCCATACCCCAACACACAATGTTCCCCCCTCCATATCCCCAGGACACAAGTCATGCACAAGCATAGAAGAGGGTAGGGGGCACTGGTAAATTACACGGTACGATCCACTTCATCTTTGTCATCCAGTTTCGTCAGTATTAACCCCTTCAAATCAGATGTATTATTTTCTAGTACTAGCTGCCTCCAGACGATTTTATTTTGCTAGGCCGACACGTCATTAACTGATGTGATAAAATGAAAATCTCTCCCTGGCTGGGTAAAATCGCTTGGTAGTCACATGATTAAAATATGGAAGCCATCGTAGACGGGATCAATCATCTGTATTGTAAGTGCTCCTTTCCTGTACCGGTATGTATCTCGTTGCTCCAGTGATACCGTTACCCTATAACCATTCCATATATTCCAATGGTTAATAACCTGTCACGTGTCCGTGGAAATAAAAAATCAGTTATTTTGTCATCATTCTCGATATTGTCTACTGTCCTGTGCTGCGCATGCGTTACTTGAGTGGGCAAAATGTTGAATACCAGTATTTATCCAACATTAAGCCAACATAGAGACTGAATGAGTCAAGATACCCACTATGATTAATTTGCAGTCTGAGCCAACTATATATTAAGAACCTCATTTCCGCTACGGTATATGTAGCAGAAATGTAATAATACAGGACCAATGAAATGGTGGGGTTGTCCTAAATGAATATTTCACTTCCGTACATGATAAAAAAAAACAATTCACGCAACGTTATAATTACGTTTTCTATTTGTATTATTTATATTATAGTATGTGACATTACTGTGATACACAGTTTCACACAACAGTGGAGACCTTTAACAAAGAATTATACAGCGCGGGAATGTGTTAAACCGAAGTCCACAATGCCCTCTATCTTTGCTGGCTTTGAAAGCACCCCATTGCCTTTCGTTCTCGAGCGTCAGTATGACCTGAAAAACATCAGACACCGGTACTTGCGATGATAAGAAAACATGATAGTATTTCTGCCAGAAAGCCTGAGGACGAGGCCAGAGGGGAAGGGGGTATGTTGGATAACCTTGACTCAGTACTGTATATGGTAGCAGTTGATTTCTGTACCCTCTTGCAAGCGGGAATGTAGGTCAATGAGCCCTTCAGCATTCATTTTACCTCCTTCCCACTATGCAAACACCTAGGCTGAACAGTTTGTGTGTGTGTATTGTATATATATATATATATATTATATATATATTATATATATTATATATATATATTATATATCTATCTATATACCTAGGCTGCTTCCCCCAAGGAAAGGGAGGTAGCCGAGACAGGACGACTCACTCTCCATTTACTCATCCATTCAAACACATTCATTCGCATCTTAGCCCCAAAGGGGAGAACGGACAGATCCTCACCGCACCACACCGCACAAGGGTCAACTGGGCAATGCAATCAGTGACATCCGCAGCAGGGCCCGACAGCAGAACTGGTTTACCCCTGCCACATCATAACAGACCCATCCCCTTACCCGCACCTGACCTGACTAGCTGATCAGACCAAATGCGGGAGAATATCCCCTCAGGGCTGCGTCATCACTTATTCATTCACAATTTCTCTCCATTTATTTCTGTCACGCACAGCCACTCTTCCTTGCTCAACAGACATCCCTCTCGCATCCAGCGCTCTCTTCACATATATATATATATATATATATGTGTGTGTGTGTGTGTGTGTGTGTGTGTGTGTGTATCCTTAACCGGTTATAAGCACAACTATGTACCAGTATTCCTTAAGCTTCTAGCATTATTATTATTAACTACAATATACTGCAGTACCGTGTCATTTAGAAAAAATGATCCCGTGGAAGATGACCCCCGGGTCACTTTTCTAATGCCTACGAAAAACTGATCCGCCTTAAGGAAAACTGGCCACTCATGTAAATATTTCAGTCCTGAAGTTAGGCTAGGTTTGGTATTGTTAGGCAGGTCAGTTTTCCATGGGGGTCAACATTCTATTTAACACAAGCACTAGTTCTTACCCGCGTCGTGAGACGCCAGGTAAATGGAAACTAAGTACAGCATGCTTTTTAATGTCTTGTTATTATTCAGGTAGATAAATTCCAACCACCACTGCTACGTCTAGCTACATAAGCCAACTTACAATTCACCTTTTCTCCAAGTGTACTGTTCCCACCCTGCCCCCTCCCACTACCATCCCAGTCTGTACTGTCCACTTTACTTTTTTTTTTTTTTTTTTTTTTTTACACTTCACCCCTCCACAACGAACTTCTAAGACATCTGACTTCCTCTCGCCCAACGTCATCGCCGCCCCTCATACAGCGCCCATCTTCATAGGTTGTACTTAACGAGTCCTGTCCCACCAATCGCCACTGATCTAACTGGGATAGACTTGGTGTGATGCGCCTGAACAGACCTTAGGTTGCCTGATTGGACCTAACTGGAGCTGAATTGTCTTGACTCACCTTAGGCTAATGGACCAAAACTGATCTAACCATGCCTGAATTAATAAAATAGACCTCTGATTGGATTGGACATGACTGAAATTAAGAGTAGGGAAACGTAAAAGAATGGATATGAAGGGCCTGAATGAATCAAACAGCATGAATTGACAACAGGAATAATATTCATAATTACGACAAAAAAGAAAATAACACTAATTCGACTGCATTCTTTTTTTTTCTTTTCTTTTTTACTGGCGGTTGTGCTGGTACGACGCACATACCAATAGTTATACGGTCAACAAACAAGCTTGTTGGTTTGCGTCCATCGAGAGCATTGTACTCGTCAAGGTTCCAGGAAGAGCAGCACCAGGACATGTGATATTGAACGCACTGACAAACTGCAATCGGGTGCAGGACACGTATCTGTTCCCCCTCGCCACTGCCACAAACACTACGGATACCACCTCGCCTAATTTACAACCACTGAGGAAAAAAAAAAAAAAATCCGAATTCCCCAAGCAAAGCGTCATGAGGAGGTAACGTGCCCGGAAGACAAGTTATGTTCAGACAGGGATAAAAGTTCGCCTACACTTCCGTTTCTGCTTCACACCCTGGGTTTGTGTGCCACTTTCCTTCCCAACACACCACAAATAACAACAATAACAATAATAATACGGTAATAATAATAATAATCTATGAGCAAGTAAATATACCGGGTACCACGTCTCTTCGTTTTGGAGTATTTAGTCAGAAAAGGAAAGCGAAATGCACGTCATCAATATTACCTAAACATTTGTTATCAACTATTTTACTTAACGCAGGAAAGGCGTCCTGATGGCTGCACGTAACATCCTAGGACAGAAAGGGCTAATATCTGAACCGTTGCAAACGTGACAGCTTCCCACTTGCACACGGATAATTTTGATCTCTGACCACTATTTATCACCAATACTGCTACTCGATGCATAATCAGCACTAGCTGCTTTATCCTGACAATCATGAAAATACAGCTTTGCTATATTCTGACTTACCATACCGTACGCAACACATACCGATAACGGGGATTTATACAGAGTAGTACTGTAACCTTCAAAGGACTATAATAATAATTATTATTATTATTATTATTATTATTATTATTATTATTATCATCCTAATACCTGGTAAAAAAAAAAAAAACTTCTGACTAAACTGAATTAAAAAATGAAGTATGCAAACAGGTACTGCAACAAATAATAATAATAATAATAATAATAATAATCCATCCATCATCCAATACTACATTGCCCCATGAGAAGCATAGGAGCCCGGGGCTAGGCAAGTTGGTCCCAACATTTAAGATGAGTGATAATAATAACTCCAGTGAAACGTAGGGCACAAGGAAGGCGGGGCAGTTGAGTCACAGCAAGCCGAGCAAGTCTGTCAGGACAAAAGAATGTGAGGAATTCAAGTGAGCGACCGGAAGCCAGAATGTTCCGTCTGCATAACGATGTTAGGATATTGCCATGAACCTCAGAATTAGCAAAAGGTCTTGGTTCAATGATGGAAAGGGTAATGATATGGATACTATTTTTTTTTTTTTTTTTTTTTTTTGGGGGGGGGTTAACGAAGGAAAGGGTAGCGATATATACGGTATTATGGGACTTAGTTCAACGATGTTGAGGGTAGTAAATTATGGGTCTCGGTGTAACGATGGAATGGGTAACGATATAAATGGTCTTAGCGATGGAAAAGGAAACGCTATAAATTATGAGTCTCTGCGTAACGATGGAAGGGTTAATGATGTAAACGGTACACATAAACCGTACAATTTCGTGTCTTGGTTTCAGAGTACCGTCTATCCACCTATCGATCTATCCATATTATTTATAGCCAGACGCCTTAATCTCGTATGGGGTGGCCACAGACAAACAGTTTTCACGTTGCTCTGTCCTCCGCCATTTGGCTGTCCTTCCTCCAACTCACACACCCCTCCCTCACATTACTCCATCCCTCCACCTCATCCTTGGTCTCACACTCCACCTTCTAGTCAGTCTCTCATTCGTGAATTGTTCAAAGGAAAAAATTACACGCATATACTGAAACTGCGTTTACTAAAAAATAAACAGTTATGGACCGACACATCATTCTAGAACAAGTACAGAAGCGCTACATACAGTAGATGAGAGAGCACAGGTCCTTAATATGGGGCCTTGCTGAAGTCTACTGGAGTGGAACATCTCGTTTCTCAAAATCCTTATTAAGTGACTGACGGACAGACTCGCTCCAAAACCTGGTCCCCACTTGTCACCATAATTAGCCTATTATCTAAACACAAAGATAAAGTACAATGGTAGTCAGACATTTGACAAGCTGTAGCTACCCAGGATTCTTTCCCTTACCCCGGTATATTCAAAATTAATATCTGATATGCATATATTGTCGTGCAATTTTTAAAAATCTTTTGAGATTCAGGAGTGTTACTATAAAAAAAAAACGGTATGCCCTTCAACAAGAGGATATATATATATATATATATATATATATATATATATATATATATATATATATTTCGTTCCTGCTACCATCCGAGTTTAGGCCTATTCAGTCGCAGGTGTACAGAACATGGAGGTACAGAAGGAACAAGTAGGGGTGTATCTAACTCTTCTAATTTGAAAAGTCCATCCTAAAGTTTAACTAAATTGTCTAAAGCTCGCAAGAATTAAAAAAAAAAATAAATAATAATAATAATAATAATAATAATCTGACTGAATGCCAATCAACATCAAGAATTGTTAGGACGGCAGACGGCCATACTGCATTCCTTCACGCTCATGTGTCTGCTGCCTCGTGTGCCCTCGTCTGACCTTTTTAAGTTAGGAGCACTGACCGTTCTATTTTACTACATCTCACAGCTGCAACTCCGTCTTTAACTATCAAGACCCCCTGCGTGTACTACAACCGTCAATGCCCTTGTACTTACTACATGTACGGTACAGTACTGATGGTATATCCAAGCAAAGCACAAAAATCTCAATAATGAATTGCTATAGTGCCAAACCGATAAAATAAGGGATCGAAGTGCTACATATTTTCACAGGAAATGCTTATCTGGTATATGTGACCACGCGCGTGCAGAAGTGCTAAAAGCGTCTATAAGAAGTCTTCCTCTTTAAAAATTCCCACTAACTTCTGAAGAAGGTATGGATTACGTATACCTATACACTTATGTGTCATGGGGTACTGGTAAAGAGCTTAAAAATTACGGTTTCGTAGTACCGGTACTATGCCGAGTATTGTTAGCACCTCCAGATTTGTTTTGATAAACTGATAGCGAACAAATATGCAAACACAAATAAAGCTGAAAGCGCATTTATTCAACTCTGTCTGCAAGTTAATTATGGCATCTCCAGTTATAAGGAACAGCTTTCTGTAAATCAGAATTAATATTTTCCTCATAATCAGATCTGCGCACATACAAGCACATCTCGTACTCTTACCAATAGCGATTGTGACCATGGGCCGTATTCTCAATGGCTTAGGCTTTTCAACACTACCAATTTAATTCTGCATTTGGCGCGTTGCCGGTAATATTTTCCAGTAGGTTACATCGTTTATGCTATTCATGTCGATAAAGAACATATAAACAACATGCGAGATAATATGCAATATCCAAAATAAATGGCTATGGAAGGCATGCAGCCACACTGACGATAACACCAGTACCGTTCCGTACGGTGTTTCTCCAAGTGGTAGGTCAACGTTTTTCATGTACGTTATCTAACTTGCGCAGTTCATTTCGATGAAGAAAAGACATTAACAGCACACACGATAATAACAACGTGTAAAATGCATAATAAACAACTTTTCGGAAGACGCGACATATGCCTTAGAAGTTACATAAAATCATCAGGGTGGAGCGAGGATGCAGGTTGTGCTTATCTAACCTTGCGGAATCAAATGCATCGAGCTTGACCCGTCCAGGGGTCGAGTGTGTTGGAGTAGATTACAACAGTGCGTTAAGGCCAGTAAAAATAAATAAATAAATAAATAAATAAATAAAAAACTTCCTTCTTCCTTCATCCTCTCCGCGTCCTTCGCTGTGGGTCGTATTTTAACCACTTCATTCTGCTGGCGTACTTTTATTTTATTCATGCTCACTCTAGACGACTCCATTCAACTGAGGATGGATTTATCGAAGCGAAGGGTTAATTTAACGCTATATCCAACCCCTCCAGTTTGAACAATCTCTCCAAACCTGAATAAAATCGTTAGGAAGTAGCAAGAATAAAACAAAATGTCATAGGATTCGAGGGGTTAAATGGATTTGGAGATTTCGTACCACCCCCTTTCTTAGCGGTTTATTCTTAAGGCTTGGTGGATGAGTTTGGGAGAGTGTGTAAGAAACGGAATCTAAAGGTGAATGTAGGGAAGAGTAAAGTGATGGTCTTTGAGAGAGGTGAAGTCAGTGAATGTACAGCGAGGTTGGATGGTGAGGAATTGGAAAATGTGAGTACTTTTACTTGGGTAGTGTGATGAGTAAGGATGGAGGTTTGGAGGGTGAAGTGCTTGAAAGGGTACAGCAGGGAAGAAAGGTTGCTGGTTCTTTGAAAGCAGTGATAAGAAACAGGGAAGTGAGCATGGAAGTGAAAAAGTTACTACATGACAGTATTGTGATACCAACTCTAACGTACGGAAGTGAAGCTTGGACGTTGTTAGAAGGACACAAGTCAAGAGTGAAAGCAGTGGAAATGAGTTATTTAAGAGGAGCTTGTGGAGTCACATGGAGAGACAGGCTGACGAATGAGGATATAAAGAAGCGTTGTGGTGTTGATGTGGATGTGATAGGAAGCGTTATGAGGAACACACTGAGGTGGTTTGGCCATGTGGAGAGGATGGAGGGTGAAAGACTGACGAAGAGAGTGTATGTGAGTGAGGTGGAGGGGGGAAGAGGGAGGGGGAGGCCGAGGATGAGATGGAGGGATGGGGTGGAGAGGTATATGAGAGAGGGGGGTGTGAGTTGGGAGAAGGGCAGTGAAATGGCGGGGGACAGAGCGACTTGGAGGCGATTTGTTTGTGGCCACCCCAAACGGGATTGAGGAGTCTGGCAATAGATAGATAGATAGAATAATGCGGCCCTATAAGTTATAATAATAAAACACTATAATCTACAATAAACTATCTTTGATGCCGGTATATCAGAAAGCTAAGTCCCCTCTTCTTCTCAATAAATTCTTGGATATCTTTTAATAGCACTAGAGTCCAGTGCTATATATACCTTCCTTGTTAATCAGCCCACCACCAAACGATATACTAACCGTACCTATGATCTCTATATAGTAGTAAATGCGCAAATAAGGGTTACCGGTTACATCTAAACCCTCCAGTTCGAAAACTCTCCTACACTGAATAATATCGTTTTGTGACTGCAAGAACATAAAAAGCATGTCATCTTACCAAAGTAAACTTTCATCACTTTCATTCCATTTTTTCATTCATGGATTCATCCATCATCTAATCCAGTGTTGCCCCAGCAAGACCGTAGGAGCCGGGGGCTAGGCAAGTTGGTCCCGACATTTGAGTGACCAGCCTCACTCAACCGTGAGTGGCATTACGTGAGCAATAAACCTCAACCACCCCTTAGATATAAACCTACACAGGCTCAATCCGGTTGGAGAGCCTTAATTACCCACTAAACCACCAGGCGCCATAGTTTGGTTAAATGGTTACCAACCAGCGTAGTAAATGGTTTCCTGGTGTACAAGAAACCATTTGGCTTGACATTCAGTGTACAGTCACCCGCAGACAGAAGGAAGAGGCAAGAATGATGGAGACAGAAGACGAAGGAAGGAAGAGGAAAGGGCAGTCACCCGAGTAACACTACATCGCATGAAAGGATGGTGAGCGCCCCCACCTTCCACTTTCATACCACATTACTAATTATTATTTACACATATATACTCAGTAACAGTACGTATCATCTTTAAGCTATACTATCAGTACCGTTATTCTAATTAGGGCCGACAGCTGACGTAGGCCTATATGGAAATGTTCCTGACTCGTTTGGTTCCCTTTCATATATTGATGTCCCCTACATTAGGTTGTGCCTCGACTGACAGTCACCAGGTGATGAGTGCAGGTATGTCAAGTAGAAAGGCATTACATATCTGCAGTCGATGGTGTTCTGTTAGTCGAGATATTTTTACCATTAGTGTAGGTCTAGCTATTTGTCTCTGTAGGATTTAGTATAGGTTAGCGATTTGTCTGTTAGGAGATTAGTTTTAGGGTCTTTAGATTAGTTTTTCTTTATAATATAAGGTATAAAAAATATAAAACCAAGAAAAAATTTATAAAAATAAAAATACAAAAAAATAAAATTAATATATATATATATATATATATATATATATGTACGTTTGCATGAGTGTTGTATGTATGCATGGAAGTGTGTTTGTATGTATGTATGTATATATATATATATATATATATATATATATATTATATATATATATATATATGTTTAAATGTATATACATATATATATATATATATATATATATATACATATATATATATATCCGGCCTTAATGACCAGGGGCTTCGGCCCCAATGGTTGATAGGCCAGAAAAAAAAAAATCAGTACCGTACGGTAATACATCGTGTGGAATATAGCAAGCCTAATGTAACCTGGATCTGGAACTGTTGTAATATTTCTCTAAATAGCACAGTTTACGATACTGCAGTATATTATACATACGCAATTACTAAATAGTTAATTGCCAATATAGGCCTATTTGTTGATCTGGCTGTATCCTCCACAGCACAGAGATCCTACTGCAGACTTGCTAAAACAGCTGCTTAATAAGTGACATTCACAATGCCTCTCGTGATATGTCAGACAATTTAGTCCTCATTGTTCCTCTTCATCCAGCAATAAAACCAGGGACTTATATATAAAATCTTGGGAGAAGATTGGGACCTGTCAAAAATTCGGTTATCTCCTTCAATGACTCGTGCACTGGTTAAGCATATATTTTTTTTTTATCATAAAAAAAAAGGAGAGGACGAAGTTAATATTAGGTGGGGTTAGTTATCGTAAACTTGTCAACTCAGTCTGGTCTAAATTTAGTTACTGGTACCGTAGGCTACATAAATTAGTCACACTACACTGGTTTAAAGCGGTAGTTAAACGCTGGCATGACAACGTCTTTTTTTCTGGTTACCAACAGACGATTTTAATCAGTCGGGGATATTTACGCTGAAAAAACAAACAAACGTTTTCAATCAAGTACATCCTTCACATCCCCACTTCCCTTAACAGCCAATGGACTTCGAAATACAAAAAGTTCATATAAGCTCAAGCTTATTTATAAACAGTAAAACAATACGTCGTGTTTGGGAGAAGGGATATAAAATAAAAATCATGCACGTTCACCGACTGTGGATCTACGTCACAGGGCTCAATCTGTCAAAGTGATGAAATACGATAACGCATTATTTTCTTGCCCGATTTAATAAGCGGCATAATCCAATGGTCAATTTGTCAATGTCTTCTGCAGCACAATCATTATTCCAACCCTCTAATCTGCTTTAAGAACAGCATCTCCCTGCTTCTAATCTTTCTAATTTTACAACCTACCGATACATAAAACACTATCACAACCTTGCAAATACCTTCCTAACATTTAGGATTGAAAGGTTGTTGAGTAAGGTATGCATATTGTAATCAGTTACGAAGAACTGTTAGATGATTATGTTAATGGTCCATATTTTAAGTGGCATATGTTTCTTAGCAACTTCCTTAACAATTTTTTTTCCATATTACAAATTAACATTCTCTTGTTTCCTATTTATATGCTTCAATATCGACAGCTTGTATCTGCAACGCAGAATATGAAAAGTTAGGGAAGAGGTCTCAGGGAATTTCATTAACTAAACGTTAAAACAGAATATGACGGCGAAGGAAGGTGCGGTGGGGTTTTGGAAAAGCTTTGGACGGTTGTTGCGGTGGTAAAGTACAATACATTAACCAAAACGGACAGAAAGACCAGCGGTCCGGAAAAGATAGTGACCCGATTTACTGGAGCTAAAAGCGGGACACTGTCACGTGTGTATAGATAGATAGATAGATAGATATTATATATATTATATATATATATATATACAGTATATATAAACAGCGCTGCATTTCACCCTGAGGCTGCTAGTCAAGCACTAACATCTTAGACAAACTCTGAACATACCGTATGGTACGGCGAATGGCCGACCAAAGTCGTCAGTTCGTGAGTACAACAGATTATTTGTTTACACTTCGGTATTTCATTTGGTTTGGATCATACATAATTTTACTAATTCATCATGGTTTCATAAAAGGTCATCTTATATCTAAAGTAACAGTAATTTCCTAAAAGCGGGACACGTAAGATAATTTGCTAAAAATACGGGTCACTTCAGTCGCAATTAAATAAGCGGGACAGACGTCAAAAGAGCGGGACTGTCCAGCTTAAATGCGGGACTCTGGTCACCTTAGGAAAAGATTAAGTTGGTTAGGACAAGTGAGGTAAGGTCGAGCACCCTATGTATTTTACTATTAACATTCTTTTTTAAGCCATCGGTGTAATTATTACACCGTAGCGTACCGTATATGCGCGGGTTCGCCTGACACGTGTGGGATTGGGGGACTAGGATGGTGGATGGGCACGTACAGTACAATGTACAACCTATCAAGGCCAGCTTTTGTTGGCTGGTTACTACTACATAAAAACTAAGCATGCGCTGCTCACATATACCATTCCGTAAATAAAAATGTGAGATAAACGGACTTTCATACATGCACTTACCCTTGTCATTCCTGGTCATCCTCATAACAGGATGCTCGCGGGCCATGCGGCGCCACTCATCTTCCCCGTTCATGGGATCCATCGTGGGAGTTGGGGCCATTCCTTTACGAACACACGATATATGTGTATTTAGCTGGTGCTTGCTGATACTGCAGTCAACCTTGCTTTTCGTTCAGCAGTCAGTGGAAGATGTCGCTTGATCTAACGTTACACAAGCTGGTACGGTATTTTACTAGCAAGCTACTACTGGTCTTCCTTTGGAGTTTGGTTGCAGACTGTGCTGTTTCTTTGTGCACTGTCCAGGAAAAGTGTGGTCTGTTCACCGACCTTAGTAGCTAGTAAGTTAATGACCCACTCCCCTGGAACTTTTTGTACAATAGGTCATGCAGCTCGACGGTGGTCAGATAAGCTTATGACCCCAATAAAAGCGCCTTCCTTACCGATAAGTGTTGTAGTAAAGGTTATTCAGATCGCCGTTTCGTGAATTTCAGTACCCTTGAGTACCGTCGAAATTAATGCCTGTGGACTGCAACGGTTGGCTTGTACTGTTTTCCACCCACCTATTCATCCGGGGATAATGAGTGTCACTATAATGTCTTTGGAAAGTATCGGCAATGCAAGTCCCCTTGGGCTGAGTAGTAGTGTAGGCTTAAAATTTTCTCCACAGCACCACAGAATCACTGTAACCCTCAGTTAGACCGTACTCCTTATGGTACGGATATGTGTTATCGCCAACACTTGAAATCTGTATCAAAACCTTGCTACACATGGGTGGCCTTTAAATACACTAGATCGATGAATGAAGGAATGAACCAGGGCCAAGACAGCAGCACCCTACCTCGCGCTAGTCGTGTGAGTGGCGCCTGAGCGCGTCGAGTGGGGGGGTTTGTTTTGGTGTGTAGATGCCATGGGCCACTTTCCATGAGGAATAATATAATGACTGACAGGAATGCTATAGGTATCAAAATAGTTTTTATGCACTTTCATTAACAATTAAACATAATCAAATGTCAAGCTATTATGCTCTGTAATAACAGGAAAATGGATTATTTTGTTATATTAAATGGTTAGCTGAGTACTGACTCTCTCAGGATAGCCAACATGTGCGAACTCTGATCAGGCAGGTGAGAAAGGGACTGGATGAATAATTGATTTAATATTAATGTATACAAAATATCACTGGTGCACTATGCCCCAAGGTTCTCTGTTCCATATTAGCAAGTATACCTCATTCTGAAGCACTATTGATTATGTAATACAGGAAATGTCCATCATGTCAATGTATAACTCTCAGGTTAACGGGGGAGTTTAATTATTGTCGACCACATGTGGGCCTTTATGCTCAGTATTTTATCAATATCGTTAATACACACTACACGGGTGTCTAAGTTACTTAAATAAAGTTCAATAGAAATGTATATGTAGCAGACTAATATTACTTGAGGAAAGGTAGCGTAAAGGCAAACAAGCTACGCAAGCCAAGCTACGTATGTGTTACGTGTCTTGGAATTGCAGCTGAGAATATGCACTTGAGATGATTATTCAGTAAGGTAAATTACACCAGATGCTACGCTACGGACGCCATGCGCAACGAGATGCCACGTAGCATCCCTGCCTAGCGATTTTTCTCGGCATATCTTTAGTGGCGCATGCTCAGTTGTTTCCTTCCAGTCTTAGGTGGAGTGTAACCTCGTGCATACACCCTTTACTTTAAGACAGAGATGGAGAAATTGATTGAAGAAGTTAGAAAGTATCCGTGCTTATACGACACAAGAACTGAGGAATATAAGGACCTTCAACGAAAAGACAATTGCTGGTCACTGATAGCCCAAAGCCTCCATCGGGATTGTAAGTATTTTAACACTGCATGTATACAATTAGAGAGAGAACTCTGGATCATAGTTTACTAGAGACTTCCGCTGACGGAACAAGCAAAATAATAATATATTTTATTACCGGTAGTCATAATAAAGAAAATAAGTAAATTTTACTATTACACCTACTACAGTATTCTCTCTCTCTCTCTCTCTCTCTCTCTCTCTCTCTCTCTCTCTCTCTCTCTCTCTCTCTCTCTCTCCTGCATTTTCGATGGTAACCTTCATCTGATGCAGTGGGATTCTTGACTTCATTCTGAACTGTTAAATTAGAGGGTTGTCTCCTGCCTTGATGCAAGAAATAGTGGAGATGGGATTGTATTTGTAAACTCCAATAAAGTCGGCCTTCGCTCATACGAGTCTTTCACGAGTAAAATTCGACCAAATATAAGACTTTCTGACATGTCAGTCGTAAAAATGGGTTATAATTTTACGTTTAAATTGTCTTTTAAGCACCTAATTGTGAAGCTTAGATACCTGGTACAAAAAGTGTTAGTGCAATTTTTCCACATATTTATAGCCAGAGGTAGGCTATGAGAGGGTGTAATGAATGTCAGTGATGGGCCCAGAAAGTGTTGTTCTGTTATCAGACTAGTTTTTCTTTTCAAAAATAAGGGGCCCGGTGGCTCAGAGGTAGAGCGCCCGACTCCTAATCCCGAGGTTGCGAGTTTGAGCCTCTGACCGGGGTCACCGTTGCCGGGAGTGGTAGTGCGCTCCTGTAACCTAGCGGGTCAAACATACGGGGGCGCGGTGGCTCAGAGGTAGAGCGCCCGACTCGTAATCGCGTGGTTGCGAGTTCGAGCCTCTGACCGGGGTCACCGTTGCCGGGAGTCGTAGCGCGCTCCTGTAACCCAGCGGGGCTATATGGCCATAGTTGCCTAGCTTGGGGATGATTAATCCCTTTTCAAAAATAAATTAATCCAGATAATAATGGGTCGTCTCTTCATACACCAGGTATGGATTTTTTTTTTTTTTTTTTTTTTTGAGAGGGAGGGGGACAGGAGTGTTACTATATGCTAATGATAGTGAGGTTGATCAGGGGACCGTAGTTATGCCCAGGTATCTCCCATCCATCCATCCATTGCCAGACGCCATGTATCCCAAATAGGGTGGCCAAGGGCTTAGAGTTAATTGTTTTACAGGGAGGGGCACTAATCCTCCACCAACCCCACTTGACGTAGGGATGCCAACAGCATCTGGTGTTCCCAGGCGGTCACCCATCCAAGTACTAACCAGACCCAACGTTGCTTGGCCTGCAAATACAGTGACATTTCAAATGCATGTATGAAAGCGCTGCAGAGGAAGCTCATCATCATCCATAATTCAATCCAGCATTGCCCCATTAGGCTAGTAGGGACACGGAGCTAGGCTACTCAGTCAAGTTATTTTGCTGGTCCCTTAGCGGCATAATGTTAACATTCAACTCAAAACTCTCCTCGGAAGTAGACCCTTATGGTTTCTAGAAAGACCAACCTGGTTGACTGACTGAAATGTTTAATTACTGTTGTAAAGGTATACAGAGTACAATAATAAAAATAAAAAAAAAGGTGGTGGTGCGTGGTAGGTCTTGTCACACAACCCTAAACCTCACCAAACACAGATATATACAATGGTTACGCATATACCGTATGCATACGAGTATACAAAAAGAGGTGGTGGACCTTGCCATACATTCCTTTAGTAATACATGTAGTAGATATAGACCAACCTTAAAAAACGGCAGTAAAATTTAACCGTGCCTGCCGGGAGGAATACAAAGAAATTAGATTCATGTACTATATATGCTGTTGTTGAAAGTGCTTCCATTATTTTTTCACAAGAGTCTGTATAAGAGAGAGTGAATTTGTCTTTGCATAAACTATTGGAGCACTCAGAGTGATCCTAATGACATGGGCAGGACTGCCAGTTGATCAAGTTCATGTATGGCATTTATACAACTTTTTTTTTTTCAATTTTTTAACACACACACACACACACACACACACACACACACACACACACACACATATATATATATATATATATATATATATATATATATATATATATATATATATATATATAAAATCATTTGGTACGCAATTTATGGTAAAATACCAAAACTGGCAGCACCTGCGGTAACTCTGCCAGTAAACAGTTGTATTGTGCCCAAAGTTGATTCCTGAGGTCATAGTCCATAAGAATACCAAGTCAGTATGGACTTTGCCTGTGGTGTCGGATGCACAAGGTCTCCATGTGCAGAAAGTTCTCCACACAAATGCATATGGGCAGTCGCCAGCGTAACTGTATGTAATCTACAGTACATTAAAGTTCCACTATAAGAAACCTAACGGCCCAGCTTAACATAACCTAGCTTATCCTAAGTGGGAGACTTCGTTCCCCAGGCTCCCCTGATTTTAGCCCATGAGATCTTTCTGCACGGGGGAACTGTGCATTTGACACCAGAAGTCAGCTGAGGGTAGTCGGGCATTAGCTGATTACCTATCTTTTTATGTATATACCTAGGCTGCGTCCCCCAAGGAAAGGGAAGTAGCCGACACAGGACTACACACTCCCAATTTACTCATCCACTCAAACACATTCATTCGCATCTTAGCCCCAAGGGGCGAAGGGACAGATCCTCACCGCACGAGGGTCAACTGCGCAGTGCAGTCAGTGACGTCTGCAGCAGGACCCGACAGCAGAGCTGGTTTACCCCTGGCACATCAAAATGGACCCATCCCCTTACCCGCACCTGACCTGATCAGTTGATCAGACCAAATGCGGGAGAATATCCCCTCAGGGCTGCATCATCATTTATTCATTCACAATTTCTCTCCAGTCATTTCTATCACTCACAGCCACTCTTCCTTGCTCAACAGACATCCCTCTTACATCCAACGCTCTCTTCACATTGTCCATCCATCCTATTCGTGGTCTTCCTTTCAGCCTTACACCTCCCACATCAGATCTAGTTATCTTTTTCATCAATTGCCCATTATCCATACTTTCCATATGCCCAAACCATTGCAACACCCTTTGCTCAACTCGATCAGCCATCTCCCACACAACTCCAGTTCTCCTCTCTTCATTATTTCTCACTCGATCCATACGAATCACTCCACACAAACTCCTCAGACACCTCATCTCCCTTACATTCAAACTTTTCCTTTCTGCTACATCCATATCAAAATTCCATGTTTCAGCCCCATATAACGCAGCTGGTACCACAATACCCCCATACAGCCTTCTCATTACATCCATTCTAAGCGAACGACATCTAAACACTTTTCATTCCTCCCAGCATCTTTCCTACTTCATTCATTCCAAACTTCACTTCTGCAGCTATTCTTCCATTCACAGCAGCATGTGACCCTAAATGCTTAAAGCACTCTACCTCCTCAAACAACTCACCATTCAAAACTATATTCATCCACCTACCATCTAACAACCTCGTACACTTCATCACTTTACTCTTATTCTCATATACTTTCAATTTCTTCCTTTCACACACCCTTCCAAACTCCTCTACCAACTGTCTCAATCTCTCCTCTGAATCAGCCACCAGAGCAGTATCATCCGCAAACAGCAGCTGCATCAGATTCCACTCTCTACCATCAACATTCACCAGACTCAGATCTCCACCTAACTCTTGCATTCACCTCCCTTACAACACCATCCATATAAATATTAAACAACCAAGGCGACATCACACATCCCTGCCGCAGCCCCACTCTCACGGGAAACCAGTCACTCAGTATTTCCCACTCATACACACGCTCTACTATTTACATAAAACTTTTCATTCTTTTTAGCAACCTACCATCAAGTCCATACAGTCCACAAAGCCTCCTTATCAGTTCTATCATACGCTTTCTCTAAATCCATGAACGCCCAAAACACATCCTTACCTTTCGCTAAATAATTTTTACACACCATTCTACAGCAAACACCTGATCCACGCATCCTCTCCCTCTCCTAAAGCCACACTGCTCATCACCAATCACTCCCTCAGTACCCTCTATAACTCTCTTAATTAACACTTTACCATACACCTTACCTACAACGCTCAACAGACTTATACCCCTAAAGCTAGTACCTCCATACTTATCACCCTTACCTTTATACAACGGGACTACACAAGCACTTGCCCAGTCAATTGGCACCATACCTCTCACAAAACACACATTCAGCAGTCTACTAACTAGTCAACAATAGTCGCTCCACCACATTTCAGGCATTCCACAGCACACCCATCCATACCTGCAGCTTTCCCTGTTTTCATCTCCTTTACTGCCTCTTGCACGACCTCCATCTTGATCAAATAATCTCTCAGCTCTCCCAACATATTTATTCCTTGCACCCTTCCATCTGCCACAAACTCAGCCTCCCTTTCCTCCTCTACATTTAATAATCTTTCAAAATACTCCGCCCATCTCTTCCTTACTGCATCCATCTCACATAACATCCTTCCATCCTCTGCTTTTACTCGCACCTCCTTCCCAGACGCACAGCCCTTCTCGCCCTATTCCTCTTTTCCTTATACCTCTCATATGACACCTCATCCTTCCTCTGCAGCCACACTTCGTA
The DNA here is from genome assembly GCF_032717465.1 of Coenobita brevimanus. Classification (NCBI taxonomy): domain Eukaryota; kingdom Metazoa; phylum Arthropoda; class Malacostraca; order Decapoda; family Coenobitidae; genus Coenobita; species Coenobita brevimanus. The sequence goes on from NC_137045.1 coordinate 7,259,421, forward strand.
TGCACGTCTCTTCTCAGCCACAGCCATACTTAATTCCTCGCACCACCATTCACCTGATACTCTATCCTTTTCTCTCTTTTATCCAACTCACTCTCAAAACCTCCCTGCCACACCTAACTCTCCTAGCTCTCACCCATCTCTTACCTACTCTCAACTTCCCCCCCCCCACCAGTTAGTAGTGAGACATACCTCCACCCTCCCCTCTCAAAACTGTCACATCCAACAATCTTCTTATTATATTCCTGGACACAGCCACATAGTCCATCAATGTTCTATCAACAACCCTTCCAACCCTTCTGTCTCACCCATGTATACTTATATCTTTCTTCTCAAACAAGGTATTCTCCCGCTCAAGGCACATCTCCATCATTCGTTCCCCATTTTCATTTCTTCCAGGCACACCATGCATACCAACTACACTTTCAGCTGCTATATTTCCCACTCTAGCATTCAGACCTCCCAGCAGTACCACATCCACATTTGCTCCCAAACTCTGCAGACACTCATCAACACCATTCCAGAAAGACTCCCTCTCTTCTTCATCCCTTTCACTACCAGGCCTATATATGCACTCACAAATACCCACAACTCACGTTCAAATTTCGCTTTCACCTACATCAGTCTCGATGACACCTCCTTCTATTCAGTCACACACTGCTGCACCCGGGCTCACTATCAAGGCCACACCTCTTGCCCTTCCTATATCAACACCTGGCATCCTTCCATTCACATTTCCAATCTTAGACTCATCTTTCCCTTTCATCTTTGTTGCACTCAAAGCTAACACATCCAAATTTCTTCTAACAAACATTCTCCCAGTCTCCTTCCTTTTAGCCTCAATCGAACTACATCCAGGGATGGATCCAGGGGGGGGGGATGGGGGGGATGCATCCCCCCCCCACCGGCCATGCATCATTGAATAAAGAGGCAATTTCAACATTGAAATATCATTATGCCGCGTCAAGACTTTGGTTGAATCAGCGAATCAGACCCCCCCACCGAAAATTCCTGGATCCACCCCTGACTACATCCACGCACATTCATAGACCCAGTCTTCAGGGTAAGGGGATAACTCAATCCCACAACCCTTTCTATGGCCTGTCTCGTTTTAGAAAAAAAAAAAAAAAAAAAAAAAAAAAAAACAGAGGAGGGGGTCCCTGGTCCTAACACAACCTGGCCGCAGAGTAGTAGTACCACCACATAGTACGGCCAGATTGTCCCCTCCACCACATGGGGCGCACACAGCTGTATATTCAGTCCCATTATGAACACCTTTTTCAAGGAATGTAGCAAGGAGACTTGGTTGAACATACGATGCCACTGGAGCTACTTTCTTAAAATAAAGTAAAAAATGAAAGGTCCTGCAAAAATGCGTTGATCCAACCTTTACGATGATGAATCATAAATTGTGCCATGATTTTGGAGGAGCTCGGTATGTATTCACAAAATGCAGTCTGACGATTGGAAATGGGTTAAATATGTTATTTCCAAGTATCTGCAGCTTGATCTGACATCAATTTATATCCTTGTTAATGAGAAATTTCTTGTAATTCTAGCAACATTCCCTATAATCTGACATATTATCCAAGAAAATGTCAAAAGCCTATCTCCATCAGTGATATCTCTTCAGATACAGAACTGTACTGCATGAGCAAAGGTGGAAAGCCCGAGACGTACCGTACATTTCGGGGATGGTGGTTGGGGCTGATCGCTGGTCGGAAGGTGTTATTAGAGCTGCAGGTATTTGCAGGAGTTTAATTCAGTAAGGGTGTTGTGTCAAAATAGGAATATGGTAAAGCTGTCAGACTGTTGTTTGTGAGTTATATGTAGTATCTCAGACCTCTGATTTGCTGTATAGTGTTGACATTGAATTTGACTCATGTTTTGGTAAGTTTGCCACCACCTCTGTGACAGAGCTTGCATCTTGATTTGATGGCTAAGTTGTGACTGTACATTGTGGGGGAAGAAAGGGAAGTTAATTACCGTACTCCTAGAAGAGGAGGGTTAATTACCCAAGGGGAAGGGTTATAACTCCCATCGAAGTAAGAGGATAATTACCCCCAGGAGTTGGGGCGGGGGAGTTGAGGCTTTGAGTGTGGGACTGCCATGTGCAGTATGTGGAAGCTAGCTTTACTCATATACTGCTGTAATTATTGCCATCTACATTGCTAAACTGACACTTGTTACTGGCATTGGTTGGCATCCGTGGATGCCACTGGTACTTATAGCCTAAGAGAATAAGTACATTACCAAAAGACTATTAATTAGCTTACAGTCAACAAACGAAACATTACAGAAACTCACTGATGATTTCATCTGTCTTCAGGCAAGAGCCTAAAGCAAGACTGGAAGAAACTCAGGGACTGCTTTCGACAAGCACAAGCTCGAAGGAACACCACAAATGGTCAGTCAACAAAGAACTGGAAACCTTGGCGCTACGAGAAGCAAATGCAGTTTTTAATTCCATTTATGAGTTCAAGAGAGTAAGTGTTTCTTATAATCTTTTAACAATAAAACTGAGGAGAATTAAAAGATATAAAACTATAATTATAAGGAAAATAGTGATGTCCGTCCTATTTTTACAACAACAGAATTAGAACATTTACGGTTTGTATCGTATTTTATCGTTTAAAAAGGCTCTAACATGCTTGAGTGCGTCGGCCTTGGTCACCTAGCTCTCCATGCTGCTCGATCTCTGGCAGTCTCCCCGTTCAGTCCCTTATCCCTGAGTTCACACACTATGACCTTGTCTTAAGTCTTTTTCGATTTGCTTTTCACAACCCTACCCGTGACGTTCACACTCACACTCTGCACCCAGTTGTCGTCCTTCATCTTCACCCCTTGCCCAAACCATCTCAATTTGCCCCTTCCCCATCACAATACCAATACATTCCAGTTCCATTCTTCCTCTGAAGTCCTTAGTCGCAAGCCAATCCCCACCCCACCCCCTGCCAGGCCTAGCATTCAAGAAGCGCCAAACATTCATCAAGTCATTATTATTTCTGTATGTTTAAGCTTACAGATATCTTATTTTACTGCCCAGGTCTTGCCACCATACTGTACAACATTACATTCCTAACAGTGCTGAAGATCCCTTAGCATGGAAGGAGAGCTTTCCCAGTGTTACTGCTGCAGATTTAACACACACAGATTATAAGTTAGAAACATTCACTGATGTTTTACCAGTGTTAAGCTAAGTAATGTGTTCATTTCTTTTAGGACTAAGGCAAATTATAAATTGGAAGCATTCATTGATATTTTACCAGTGTTAAACTAAGTACAGTAATGCAATTTATTTTAGGATTAATGCAAACATGGAGAGCATCGACAGAGATGGTATGGATTACAGCGAAGAAATTCCTGCAACAACTGTAGGTGACATACAGGAAGGAGTTCCAGCTTCTCCATCTACATCAAAAGATGGAGATACTTGCAGTCATAAAAAGAGGAGGTCTGCTACCACATGTGATTTTGATAAAGACATCACGTGTTTGCGTGACGAACAACCTATTCCCAACATGCAGGATGACTTGTATCTTTTTTTTATGAGTGCATGTCAGTCTGCCAGACAGTTACCGCGTAGGCTGCAAAACCAAATTAAGAGAGAGGTGTTGGACTGTATTGCCAGGGTTGAAGAGCAATATGACGATGAATGTAAAAACAATCCCAGTGTCAGCAGAATTTCCTCATCTGAATCTTCATTACCCTATGGAGCACATATTGCCATTTTGAAAACTGAAATGTAACTGAAAAAACAGAACAAGGGACATGTCTTCTGGTGTGAAGATGGCATAACACGTAATTATCTGGTAGCTAACAAAACATGGCTCATTTAGCTTCAGGTGTGAGTCAGCCTAAAGTATGGTTACATTCTGGGATAAGTTTGCTTACAATAACACAGCATCTGCAGTAGACCTTCCAGATACACAGGGTTGTCATGCACATAATTTCCCTATGTAGTATTGTGGGGGGGGGGGATGTGTCCTGCGCAGTGTTGCTTAGGAGAGGAATCCCAGATGGTTATAATGCCCTGTCAATTTTTTCCTCCTCACAAAAAAAGTCCTTTAAATTTCCTTAATGTCACTGTTGTATGTCTGCTTCATCCCTGTACAATAGGCTATGTCTGTGGTAGCATTTCTGTAGTCTAGGGATCATAGAAGGTTTTTAGTAGGCAAGTCAGGGTCTGATTTTTTTTTTTTTTTTTTTTTTTTTTTTTTTTACCTCTAAACAGTAGGTTATGCTCGGAGGAATCATATCTAGCTGATTCCTAAGTCTAGCTGAGGTCATACAGTAGAGGGTCTCCAGTAGGCAAGTTGGAGTCCATCCAAAAGTTTGATAACATTAAATTTTTATACCTGTGTGTGGATCTCCGTGTGTGTGGGCTTCACTTGTGTGGTACCTAGGCTAACACTTCAGTTGCTTATATGGAGGTCTACTGTACTTCATACTAGAGCATGTCTCATGTTCCTTACTGATACATCCATCATGGCAAAAAGAATCAGTCTATGGGCAGATACATACCAAACCTCCCTGAGCTCAGAAATACTAGCCAGCAGAAAAAAATGAGTACGGTACGAGAGGTGAAATATATTAACTTTGCTCTCATTTCTGTATGCAGTGGGTATAAATTCAAACCATGATTTAATTTTATTGGGAGACATGAAATGTAGAAACGAAGTCACAGATCCAGTTCACCCTCTCTGCTGTACAGGTTCAAGGCTATATGCTTTATCTCCAGTCCCTAGTTCTTTCTTTTCTGTATTTAAAAATACTTCTGAGTGATGAGGTTACCATATGACTTCAGGGACAATATTAGTGTTTTCAAAATGTTTTATCTACCTACCTCGAGCAAGGTACTGTAAACGCCCGTTGTAGAAAAAGTATTAACTAGGAGTAAAGAAGAAAAGGATGTACCTGCACTGTATTTGTATAGTACATACTGGTAGCCACTGCAGCCTGAGGATAGCTTGTGTAGCTACTGTTAGAGAAATGTGGTGCAGAACTACCCACATTATACTTTTCATTCAGAGGACTTGCCCGTATATATTTTTCCTGAATAAAGTTGTTTGGTATCATGCTTAAATATTAACAATTTTCATCCTGAACATATGATACTCAGAAGACCAACCTAAGAGTTACATTTGCCTGTACATATCTGTACTTTATTTAGTACAGATACCTATGTTGTAATAAATGTTCACTAGTGAAAGTTATTTGCCGTGGTAATATACTTTTGGGGCATATTCGGTGGTCTAATATTGTCTGTACAGTACACATCCTTGAAAATGACTTGCTGCCTAAGGAATCACCATATTGAGGTTGGCTGTGGCACAGCTGCTCTTCTGTAGGCTGGAAACTAAACTATCAAAACCAGCTATTGCCCCCTAGCAGTTCCTGGAAACTTGGGAAAAAGAGAGTTATGAGATAGGAAGATTTATAACTGCTGGAGACTCAGCTTGGACTTATTGAATCTATATGTGGCTGAATATTTCCAGCATAAGTACTGATTCTGTGGTTAACTGAGTGTGCGCATGTGCTCAATCATGTTGGAAACAGTAAATTTGTGCAATATTTTTCATCATCAGCAAAGTCCTCCGGCTTTGTATGGCTTGAAGAAAGTTTGTCTGATGGAAAATTGCTAGTGAATTAAAGTAGTTGTAGGGATTGATTGTCTTGCTCTGAATCAAATATGTGATTAGAAGAAAAGCAAACTTTCAGCTGAGGGGGCTTGGAAGGCCCCAGTGAGGCAGAGCATGGGAGTGGTTGAACAAAGGTTGTCACTGTAAATTATGGTGCTCTTTCTTACTGCTCAAGCACTCTCATGCAAGTGGTTCCCTCCTGGGTTGGCCAAGAAAACACTTCTACCTTTCTCTTTCATCAAATTCTACTTGCCTTTCAGATGAATGGGGCAGTACTTGTACATAATTTTCATTTATTTCCTTGATAAACATTGAAATAAATCAAATTTCTGCCTAGGTTACTTTAAGTGATTTTAGATCATTAGGCTTTTCAAGCACGCATGCTTAGGCAGTCTGCGTATGGATGCTCCTACCTGGTAAACCAGGTTTATAGCCATATTTCACTTACGGTAGTACCCTCCAGGGTCTGTGGTATTAGTGTTGTGATGAGGAGCGGTAGATTGAGATGGTTTGGGCATGTTGAGAGGGTGGAAAACAATTAGGTGTAGAAGATGAGAACTGCAAATGTCAGTGTAAGGTTGTGAGAAGCACACCGAAAAAAGACCTGAGATGAGGTCACACATTGTGACCTCAGGGATAAGAGAGTGAATAAGGAGGCTGCCAGAGATCAATCAGAATGGACAGCCGCCATTAGATGACCAAGGCTGCTGTATGCATGCATATTGGAGCCTTTATATACAATACAATGTAATATATACAGTATATCTACATTATATGCTCAGGCTCAGGCTCAGGCTCATCTAGACTACATGCAAACCCAGCAGACTGTACGCTTCAAGTTCTCGTACAGTTCACATTACTCCATTCATGAGACAAGAAGGCATGAGAGCTGTTTGTGCCACCACAGGAAGAGTCCTCTCCTGTCCCTGAAGGGGGGGTGGGTAGGGGAAGCAACTACTATTCCCTTCAACTTGAGGACAATCATTTCCAAGCCTAGTAAAGTTGGTCATTGGTCAACATAAATCCTCTGACTGAAAGGGTATTTAGACTTCTGACCCCTTCAGTTAAAGGACATCCATCCTAAACTCATGGACCACATTAAATGTATAAATATGAAGCTGAAGTGGTTAACATGTCCATATACGAATTTCAGAGTACTTAAGTATTTGAATAAGGGGTTCATAAAACTGATGATGATGACAAACTTTATTTAAGTCCATACTGATATGCTGTATCTTAGGTTAACAGTAAAATCACAGATATAATTCAGTATGATGTAACCTACTAAAAAAGCTTCAGTCTTTCACTGCCCCTTTGACTTGTAGGGGTTCCATAGCAAGGTTATCATAACCCACAACACTGAATGGCAGGTAACCACTGCCTTGATGGCATTACACATTTGAAAACCTCCAGCCACTTTGTATTCAAACCTATGTATGCACAATGCTTGGTCATCACTCAAACATGTGCTATAATAATCAGACCACCAAAATTCATTAAAAAAAAAAAAAAAAAAAAAAAAAAAAGAGCATTAATAACTAGGATCATGACACCCTTCAAGAAGCTTGAAACACTGTTCTACATCATAATACTGTAAAACAGCATTAGAACATAATCCCTTTAATCAAAAACCTATTGTCTTCCACATTATCAGTAAAAACCATAATGTCACTATAGAATGACCAAAATAAATTCAACATGACCCATGCATTGGGATAAAAATTCAATCTATACCATAATGGTTAATGAAAATAATGTTCTTTATACTACATATTTGGAATAAGTGTACATCAATGTGGTTACACCAATGTGCCACTGATACGGTACTCTACGGCATAAATACATTTGATATATGGTGCATTTACTGGACACCAAGCTACGCTAGATATACTTTAAAAAAAATCAAAGTTACATACAGATAGGCGGAACACACACCACCACCTCAGCAAACTGTTAAGAGCTACCACAGCTATACTGTATTATGAATATAGTAATATGTACTGTACAGTATTTACCTTTTCTCATTCCAGTGTAAATTTAACAATTTCACTTTATTTATTTTTTGTAATGTATACAGCACGGTATAATATTTATTAACACCATAAACATTAACATCCAACAAGAGTGAATTCTAAATACAGTAAAACCTCAAGTCGACCTCACATTAGGCGGAATTTCCATTGTCGAATGCTGACCGAGGTGTGACTTAGTGTTTATTCAAAGGTTTCCATTTTAGCTTCCTATATTCCATGTGCTACATTTTATTTTACTGTATTCCAAGTGTTACATTTTAGTTTAACTGTAAGAAGTAAATAAGAGCAAAATTTTACATACCCGGTAATTATGTAATTCTGCATCCCTCCACCTCTGCAACCTTCTATCCTAGCCTAGCCTATGACATGCACTGAATTGTTTTTATTGTTTTTGATTGCTTTTTAATGTTTCTTTAGTGTTAATAAACATGTAATCACACATGATTAGGGATTACTTTTTTTTTTTTCCTAATTATTTCTGGTTAGTCTGAAAATTCAATATGTCAAAGTACCCTAGATCCCCATAAAGTTCGACTTATGATGGGTTTACTGTATACAGTATATATATATATATATATATATATATATATATATATATATATATATACACACAGTGTGTGTGTGTGTGTGTGTGTGTGTGTGTGTGTGTGTGTGTGTGTGTGTGTGTAATATATATATCTTTCACAGAACATGTGAAAGAACTACAATTACAAAACTAATTCCTTAGTTCATTACCAAAGAATTTAAAAAATATATATGAAGGTCAATATAGCATACAGAATAACACAGAAACTACATTTCTACTTCAGTAACAAAAATGTAAGTCTTGCACAATGTTCCTACAGATTTGTAGTAAATTTCTAATACCTATTTTTAGTATTCTATGTAAAACACTAAGTTTTCCTTCCCAAGCTGTAAACAAAAAATACTATCTCAGTATACAGTACCAAAAGAAACTTGGATTGGAATATAAATCAAAATTATCTACTCATGCTAGCCAGAGTTGTCCTTGTTACCTTCACAAAACAGGAAGTTTTTTTTTTTTTCCCATTCATTGCCAGACGCCATGTATCCCAAACGGGGTGGCCAAGGGGTTAGAGTTAATTGTTTTACAGGGAGGGGCACTAATCCTCCACCAACCCCACTTGACACGTAGGGAGAACGTTATGCCAACAGCATCTGGTGTTCCTAGGCGGTCACCCATCCAAGTACTAACCAGACCCAACAAAACAGGAAGTGCTACAAAAAAATATTATGATACCTAATCTAGAGTTTTCTTGAGGCTCAGGACACTATTAAAGTGGGCTGGATAACTAATGGGTATATACTCCTTTGTTTACATTTTACGGCCACAGGAAAATCCACCACAAAACTAGCCTTTTAATGGATAGTTCTTTCTTCATATCATGCTGAGTCGTGTGAAAAAACAATATCAAAGAACTAGAAAACTTAGATAAACAGCCTAACTATTACTGTAAATTATTCTTTATCCATTCTCACCTTACTTGTCAAAGGCCTTAACCCCTGCCACCCAACGACTGTTCATATCATGAGACCTTTCAAACAACAGGCAAACTTCAGTTTAACGATGTAATTGGTTAAGTAAAAAAAACCATCGCTAGGTAGGGTATCGTGAATCAGGGACGATTTAACATGTAAAGTGTAGGGATGCATTTTTGAGCCTTGGACTTCCCCCAACCATGTCCTAAACCCAGTCAAAAAAAAAAAAAATTAATTAATTAAAAAAAAATTAATAAAGCCAATCTAAATGGCCTAACAACTGTTGAAGAAGATATCCTAAGCCTAACACCATTTAATGATGCCCTAAAACCAATAAATAAAATTTGGAAATCATAAAAAATAGGTGAGAAAATATCAAACACCTCTTATCACTTACTTATTGTAAGTCCATGTTCGGTCCTGGTCATCACAAGGTGGTGATGGAGTGTGATGCCCATCACAAAACTAGGGGGCCTTCGATAAAAGGGGTAGGGTGGTATTTCTACCCCATCACTAATCCAGGGTATTGCATTTACGGGTATCGTAAATTGGAGTTTGCCTGTGCTGTTTTTCGACAACTTTCTCTAAAGCAATGTGTTGGCTAGAGGCAGTTTAAAAAAAAAAAAAAAAAGTACTGTATGGGCTTTTTCACCAGTACATAACCTAACTACTTGTTCACTGGCTGGAGGAGATCCAGCACTTGGTTGATATCACCCTGTTTCATCTCCAGCAAGTTGGTCAGCCAACCACCTTCATTGTTGTAACCCATTGCCTGCATCTGCTCCAAAGCTCGCTGGATCTCTGGGTCTGTTAGGGGGAAGAGAGGGCAATAAAATTCTGATTAAGCCATCGATAAATAAAGGCTTTTCTAGCCTACATTAAATTTAGCTACTTTTTCTCTAATGGTTACAGTAGTTTTTCTTTTAAATTACAGATGCTAGTCTTCTGTTTACTTAAAACTGAAAGAAGTAAATAAACAACGCTCCTAAGAGGCCCTGGAATTTGATGTGCACAGGTGTCGAGGATGGGTAACACATTAACAGCTCTGCAGTCCATATAAATACTGTATATGGGACAGCAAATCTGTTATGACCAACTTCCGTGACAGTGATACGCCTAGTGACAAGATCAGGTTGAATGGAAAAAAATTATGCATATTACAACTCAGAGGGCAAAGACAGCAAAATGAGAGTACAATAAGTAAAGTTGGGTAGAAAGATGTAAGGCAACAAATGGCAGCAATATGCCACTGTAGTTTTAATGGTGATACTGTAATTCTATACTTCATTTTCTCCTCTTCCTTCTGCCTATGGGTGACTCTACACTGACAGACAAGCCAAATGGTTTCCTGTACACAAGGAACCCATGTATTATGCTGGGTGGTAACCATATAACTAAATCATGGCACCTGGTGGTTTAGTGGGTAATCAAGGCACTTCAATCAGACTGAACCTGTGCAGGTTTATATCCAAGAGGTGGCTGGGGTTTGTTGCTCACATAGTGCCACTCAGGGATGAGTGAGGCTGGTCACTCTCATCTTAAATGTTGGGACCAACTTGCCTAGCCCCAGGCTCCTTTGCTCCTCATGGGGAAACACAGGATTAGATGGCGAATGAATGAATGTATGCTAAACCACCTTCATTTCATTCCTAACTTGATTAGAATGCCCAAGAACCAGAACTGAATGGAGAATGTTGATGTGTGTGAAAAGCACAGCTATGAAGAAAAAAATACCAAAAATATGTGCACATGCATATGGCTGTAAGGAGGAGGGAGAATTCAGGTGGTGGTGGGGAGTTCAATGGTGTGACTGAATGTATGGTTTCTTTCACTGTTATGCTGCATAAGGGTTTTCTTTCATGCTTTCTTTTCTTTGTTTACTGAACCTAACCTCACCCCATCATTAGGTAAGGAAAAAAGGTCTAGGGGATGATGACACATACAATGAATGCACAGACATCAGCCTACTGCAGCCATTCTGGATGAAATACCAAGGTATGGCATCATGTAACAAAGTATATTAATACATAAACATTTACTTACTTGGGTGAGGCTGAAGCTCTGTAAGACTAGGATACTGGACCCTCTGTGTTGGTGGGGAAGTTACTGTGTTGGCTGCTGCCTGGGGAGGATCCTGTGTGGGTTCCTGATTGACAAGTGTCCAGTCCTCTGGTTCTGGTGATGATGTATGCTCTGCCTCCATTTGCTCCCCGGAAGCCTGGCTGGGACCCGGTGCTGGGCTGCTTATGTCCATGTCCTCTCCTGATGATCCAGACACACGTGGTCTTGATGGTTCCTCAGTTTGAACCTCCATGTTCACCCCACTGCCAGAGGTGCTTGGTTGGTTTCCTGATTCAGAGGGTGGGCTAGGTGGGAGAGTCACCACAGGAATCTGACGACTTGGTGCATCTTTTTCACCTAGACTGCACCGCTGACGGATGCCATTGTGCTCAACAGAGACCTCCACATCTATTCCTGACATAACAAAATGTGGTGTCAAATAAGCTGAACATGTACATGAGAGATTACAAATTACAAGAATCCCAACTCATTTTCTGTTACTATGTGGCTAGACAAGCATGTACTCTATCATACAAATTAAGTCATCACCATCATCATCTTACACTGTCGTCCATGTCCAGATGGGTAGGAGGGACCTACAGCAGGCCTCTTTGATCTCTTTATGAATAGAAATCAGAGGAAAATGAAATTCAGTTCCATCTCCACAGTTCTGGTACAGGATACATTGCTTATAGACTGAGTAGGAAGTAGTCTGGCTGTTATGTTTTTATACTAACATATAGGGAGGCTTTAAGATTGAGGCTGTAAGATCCTTACCTGTTTATCACTTTTTAAAGCAAGAAGGAAAAATGACAAATACTATTTCTTTCCTATTTTCAGACAGGGAAAGAAGCCTGTCTACTACAAGTAATGTACAGGTAAATGAGTAAAATTTAAATGACTCTGATATAACTGTGTGCTTTCAAAACAACACTCACATCCACATGACTCTGAACCAATCTTCAAAGCTCCTGTTCACTATTAGTAAGCATTATACAGGTATACCTGTATACCTAACATCGGATTTGAGATAATCCACCTTTTACCATTCAATACATTCTCTCTCTCCCTCTTCCATAACTTGTGTTTTCACCTCATACATACATTCATTCTATATATATATATATATATCAGCAGCAGCAGCAGCCGTTCCAGTATCTACTGCAGGACCGGCCTATCCCGACCGAAGTCGGGACGATACAGCCAATGTATCTCTACCAGTTGACTTAGGCTGTCTGATAGAGATTGTATGTAGGGTGAGAAGTGCTTGTAACTGTAGTGTTGGAGTGGCTTTAGATGTGTGTGTGTAGTCCGTGAACCAAGTGTAACTGGCCTGCGCAAGCCGACTGGGTGCAAGCATACTTTATAGTAAGCGACACTGGTTCAGCCACAGCACCCCTTGTGTCCGCCAATGCAGTACATGGCAGGGTGATCACTTCCACAGTTTATTACCCTGGCAGGGCGCGAACCCTGGCTCACAAGTGTACGAAACGCATACTCTACCACTGTACCACAGAGGCTCCACATATACTGTATATATATATTCCATCCATCCATCACCCAATCCTACATTGTCCCACGAGGAGCATAGGAGCCCGGGGCTAGGCAGTTGGTCCCGACATTTAAGATGAAATTGACCAGCTTCACTCATCTCTGAGTGGCATTACATGAGCAATCAACACCAACCACCCCTTGGATATAGACCTTCACTGGCTCAATCTGATTGGAGCGCAATAATTACCCACTAAACCACCAGATGCCAAAATTTGGTTATATGGTTACCACCCAGCATAGTAAATGGTTTCCTGGTGAACAGGAAACCATTTGGCTTGTCACTCAGTGCAGTGTCACCCATGGGCAGAAGGAAGAGGAAAGAATGAAGGAAAGTTAGATAGGAGAGGGAGTGAAAAGTCAACCGCCGGCAGACGGACGAGAAAGGAATGAAGTACAAAAAGACAGAAAAGGAAGGAATGAAAGGAGGAGGAAAGGAAAGAACACACACTCAAGAGCAGCACTACATCAAGTGAGTGGATGGTGAGCACCCCCACCTACCAATTATAAGTCAATGGGCTCAGTACTGTCTAGGACTGGAACTGCAGCCATGAAAGCTGACACACTCCACTTTGCTACATAATAATTTTCATATTTCTGTTACTCACCCAAAGGATCTAACATGTTGGCAACAGTTTCACCAACACTTTTCAAGTACTCTTCCCCACCATTACGAGGAGAGCCTTGCTTGGCCTTGTCCTGGCGAGGACTCCCTTCCTGATTACCAGGCTTGCTTTGCTGCTGCTGCTGATTATCATGACTTGTGCTTGAAGATGAAGAAGAAGAGCTAGTGTTGAAAGTTGTTGTGCCAGCCCCCTGACTCTGACTCTGTCCCTGTTGGCCAGTCCAGGCAGTCCATATCCCCCGCATAACATTGGCCACCTGTTCTGAAGCCAAATGGGATGCAAAGTGGTGGGCATGATGAGCCACTTGTTCAGCCATCTGCTGAGCTTCTTCTGCCACTTGCTGTGGGTTGGGTATTCCTCCTTCCTGCTCCATGAAGGGACACTGTCCAGTACTGGTACTTGTCCAAGGGCAAGTATCTTCAGTATTCATTTTGCATTCTCCTTCATTTCCCGGTTGTTCCTGTTGATCTTTCCTTTGCTGCTGTTGGTTCTCATGTTCCTGTTGCTGCTGTTGTTGCTGCTGCTGCTGTTGCTGTTGCTGCTGCTGCTGCCCAAACCCACAGTTCATTGACTGTCCTTGACTAAAACTCCAGCAGTTTCTGCCTCCCCATGGCCTACCCCACCAGCCTGCCCATCCTCCACGCCCTCTTCCTCCTCTGCGGTGACCTCTCGCATGAGGTCCCCAGCCCCCCCAACCCCAGGCACCTCCAGTTCCACCAACTCCAGCTCCTCCTGCACCTACACCAGCACTGGCACCACCACCACCACCACATGTAGCTGAAGATGTTGAGAATGACGTTCCATTCTGACCACCACTATGCATTCCAAACTGTGCTGAATAGTGGCCAGGGGGTCCTTCATTCTCATGCCAGAAGAACCATGGAGCGCCCTGAAAATACACTCACAATAACTACAGATGCCTATTTTATCTATCTATCTATTTTATACATATACAGTATATATATATATATATATATATATATATATATATATATATATACTGTATATATATATATATATATATATATATATATATATATATATATATATACTGTATATATATATATATATATATACATACTGTATGTATATATATATATATATATATATATAATTTCATTTCGTTTCATTTTTAAAGGCTCCAACATGCTTGCATGCGACGGCCTTGGTCACCCAATGGCGGCTCTCCGTGCTGCACGATCTGTTGCAGCCTCCCTGTTCAGTCCCTTATCCCTGAGGTCACACTTAATGATCTCGTCCCATGTCTTTTTCGGTCTACCCCTCACAACCCCACCCCCAATATTAACACTTCTCACCTTCCTCACCCAATTATCATCCCCCATCCTCTCCACATGTCCAAACCATCTCAATCTACCTCTCCTCATCACAACACCAAAACACTCCAGTCCCATCCTACCTCTCAACTCTTCCATCGTAAACCCAGCCCCCCCAGACCTTGCACGCAGGGACGCACTACACATCCACCTAATCATTGTCATTTCTGTATGTCTGAGCCGGCGAATATCCTCCTCCTTTACTGCCCAGGTCTCACTACCATACAGTATTACACTCCTAACACATGCTGCATACAAAGACCCCTTAGGACGTAGGGTGAGCCCTCTCAATGTCAGAAGAGGCAACAGCTCCCTGAACTTCTTCCAACCACTTCTCATCCTAGCCAGAGAGCTAGCTCCAGCCCCACCTCCAGCACACAACATGTCTGCCATATAACAAAACTCTTCCACACACTCAAGAGATTCACCAGCAAGTTCAATCCCTTCATGCCTGACAATCACCACCTGCTCTCCCCGACAAGCTGTACACATAAAATCAGCATTATCTCGCAGTCTACCTCTGATACCACTACATCTCCTGTGCACCCATTTATCACAAACACCACACAAGATGGAATTACTTCCCACACCCTTGTGGCAAACTGCACATGGCCACTCTCCCTCGTCTTTGTCAGTACCGCCACCAACCCTAGATATCATCACTTTTGTTTATATATATATATATATATATATATATATATATATATATGTAGAAAGAAAGAGAGAGGTGAAAAGATTAGTAAGAGAGAGTAAGAAGAGAGTGGATGAGGAATTTGGAAGGATTTTGAGTGTAAAGTGGAGGGACTGTAAGAAAATGTTCTGGAAAGAGGTGAAAAGAGTAAGACAGGGTGGAAGTGAAGTTAGCAGGGGAGTGAAAGATAAAAATGGTAGATTACTAGTGGAGAAGGAAGAAAAAGTGAGCAGATGGAGAGAACACTTTAAGGAATTGTTGAACGTGGAGGATGGAAGTAATGCGAGTATAAGTGGCTGGGGAATGGCTGGGAGAAGGAGGGAGGTGAGAAGACAGGAAGAAATCAGTAGGATAGAAGTTGTGGAAGTAATGAAGAAAGTTAAATCAGGGAAAGCCCCAGGAATTGATGGAGTGTGTGGTGAAATGCTGAAGCAGGGGGGAGAGACAGTAGTAGAATGGATGTGGAAGATGTGCAGATTGGCCTGGGAGGAAGGTAGAGTCCCGGAGGATTGGAAGTCAGGTATAATTATTCCCTTGTACAAAGGAAAAGGGGAAAAAGAAATGTGTGGTAATCATAGGGGCACTTGTCTTCTTAGTATAATAGGAAAAGTGTATGGTAGGATACTTATTGACAGAGTTAGAGAAAGAACAGAGAAATTAGTTGGAGAAGAACAGGGAGGCTTTAGGAAGGGAAGAGGTTGTGTAGATCAGATATTCATTCTCAGATCTTTAGTGGAAAAGTTTCTAGAGAAGGGAAAGAAGTTGTATGCGGCTTTCATGGATTTGGAGAAAGCATATGACAGGGTGGATAGACTAGGATTGTGGAAAGTGTTAAGAATATATGGAGTAGATGGGAAGTTGTTGAATGCTGTGAAGAGTATGTACGATGGTGCGAAGGCTGCAGTGCGTGTGGATGGTGAACCAAGTGAATTTTTCTCTTTGAAAGTTGGGTTGAAACAGGGATGTGTCATGTCACCATGGTTGTTCAATCTGTACATGGATGGGGTAATAAAAGAGGTAAAAGGTAGGGTAGTGGATGTTGGAGTGGCCCTGGTGAGGGAGGATAGTGTTTGGAAACTCCCTGTACAGTTGTTTGCAGATGATACTGTGTTGTTGAGTGAAGACGAAGGGGAGCTGCAAGGCTTGGTGGATGAGTTTGAAAGAGTGTGTAAGAAACGGAATCTAAGGTGAATGTAGGGAGGAGTAAAGTGATGGTCTTTGAGAGAGGTGAAGTCAGTGAATGTACAGCGAGGTTGGATGGTGAGGAATTGGAAAATGTGAGTACGTTTAAGTACTTGGGTAGTGTGATGAGTAAGGATGGAGGTTTGGAGGGTGAAGTGCTTGAAAGGGTACAGCAGGGAAGA